>NW_021166546.1:0-10688 GCF_004354835.1 Perca flavescens
GATAATACAGTACATTCTTTTCATGAATTATGCCCATCCTCTGGAGAAACTGTAAGTCTAAGACACTGCAGCTAAATACATTTCATTTTTTGAAAGCAGGTGGAAAAATGCCTTTGTGGTTTATATCCTGTGCAGAGAAAAAATACAGTTTGCATTGCCATTGGCACAGGGCTGGCAGCCAGCGAGGCAGACAGTAAGATGAATGGAATAGAAAGTGGACAGTTTGTCTCTATGCAGGTAGTCATGGTCGTCAGTGCAGCCATCCACAGTGGCTGGTGGAATGTAAGCCTACTGTGTGAGACATGACTACTTTAGAGCCAGTGGAACTTGTGGCTCTGGCTTGTGGCTGTGCTGGTGAGGAGTTTAGGACAGCATTGGAGATAAGCAGACAACTTGCTCCGTTTGAGCGGCTGTCATTTGGATGAATCATGACATGGCAGCAGCGGGCCCACTAGAGCGCGCCAAGCCCATAAGGAATCCTTGTCTGCCCCACAAGAGATTAGTACAGCTAATCAAAACAGGGTCTTTTCCACCCAACAACCCACAGTCAAACACACAACACTCTCCTCAGTTGGTCCTCCACCACCAATGTACTGATGAAGAGATGGTGATGCAGATATGTCACGCTCCAAAAGACACTGGTATGTACACATATAGTACATATTACATGCAATAAAACTGTCTTAATAATTCATCAGACACACTTATCTTCCTTGGTTTAGTGATCTATTTAATTTATCCTCATCATTACTCTTTGCTGTCTGTCACTGTGATTTCACGAAAATGTAACTCTGTTTAGGTAACAGCTCAATTCACAAAATTAATGCTGTTTTTTTAATCCAAATTCATGTAGCAAAGTACTTAAACAGCTTATCAAGATGCTGTATACTTTCTTCCATTTATAATGTATGGAGAATAGAATATAAAATTCTGATTTAAAATGCAAACAAAGCAGGTTTTCATCTTATATCCTTTCCATTTAGTCTACATTGTCAAGTCTATTTTCTGCTTAGTTATGGGTCTTCGCTTTGAAAGGTCACTTGTAACAGTGCAAAGGTTGTGGTAAAGATAATGGTGCATGTTATGTCATCTCAGCTGCTCAGGCCCACAACTGCTAAAACAGAAAGTCCAAGAAAAGAACCAACCAACCAATTCCCTACGGCTACTTTTCAATGATGTCACTAACCAGTTTGCGACACTATCCAACAATGACCCATGGGCCATTTGAGAGATTTGTAAGTATGACTCGCTGTTAATTGACCTTAAAATATCAAGCCACATGTGCTGGCCTTTCAGAGCAGGAGTGGGCAGGGCTCCCAACCCCTCTTTGGAGTAGTCAGAGTTGTGTTTGGACAGCCTGACCTGACTGGCCATACAGTGACCAGTGACCAGGTTGTAAACACAAGGTCAGGTACCCAAGGGGCTTGCAGTGCATTCAGTCTTTGTACAGTGGGTGATTTGAATGGATTATATTTCAGCCATGCAGACAGGTTATCAAAACTGAAATTGGTTGCTTTGCTAATAGGGTAACAAGGGAGCTAGTTAGCATTTTCTTAGGCATGTCTCCTAGCTTTTATGGACTTTTTGGAGAACAAGTTTCAGGCAGTAAAAAACAATCATTGAATAAGAAACCACTGTTGGCTGTGAGTAGTAATAGGATGGCGTCTTTGCGCGTGCATGTGTGACGTCATCACACGCACGCGCAAACCCGCCATGTAATCTGGTGCTATGCGCGTGCATGTAACGGCGCGGGCGCACGTTGGTACTCGCGATCGCCATCTAGTGGCCGAATATGGTAGTGCATCTAATCGTCGAAGCTGCGCGCGCATACCGCGAACGTAATGACGTCGCGGTCGAACGTCGTCACACCGCGATCGCCATCTAGCGGCCGAATATGGGAGCGCATCCCGTCGTCGAAACTGCGCACGCATCTAGCGGATGTGATGACGTGGCGGTCGAACGTCGGCACACCGCGAGCGCCATCTAGCGGCCGAATATGGGAGCGCATCCCGTCGTCGAAACTGCGCACGCATCTAGCGGATGTGATGACGTATGTATAGCTGGCGTCATGGTTTATGTGGGGGTGAGGCATTATTTACATTTTGTAAAAAGGTGTTAAAACGTCTGATAGACCAATGGTTAGCTGTTAAGAAGGGTTTGCTATTGGTGGGTTGTAAAAACGCCCTACAGGGTGTGGTTTGTGGTGTTTAAAAATCCCTTGTTTCAAGGCTGACTGCTCACTTTTTATCCACCATTTTTAGCTGTTCTGGTAGCTAGCTTGTTTCCACGTTTTTTCCACAACAAAAGGCCAGCTGGAGTTTCACTTTTTAATTCTTCTAGGTGCAAGCAAAGAGGAATTGTTTTTCAGCCATGTCTTTCCACGCATTTGGACAACAATCTGGATCATCTTTTGTTGAAGAAGGTGAGACATCTAGAATAGGACCCACTACATTTGGTTTGAGCCTAGCCCACCGTGAAGAGTTATGGGGATGCGAAGAGCCTAATACTGGAACAACAGGCAGTTTGAGTCAGGCTCCCAGAAAGAAGCGATTCCGTTCGGAGATCTTTCCTACAAGCATGACTGAGTCATGTACATCTGATCTGGAATATGTTGGTGTCAACGGATACAGTTATTCAATTCGTTACAATGCTGGATACGTGACATTAGCTGTTTACACTAGTGTTGCTGTGGAACTATCTAGCAATGCCAAAACAGCCTGTACAATCTCTGTGAAAGACTGGGGCCTTTTTCGTGATGTCGCCTGTCCGGATCTTGACAATCCGGGCTTACCTGAGCTGGTGTATGTGTCTCAATGGGATAGTCGCAATGGCTCCAGTATCTATCGTGTGTGGAAGCAGACCGTTTCACTAGACCTACAGAGGATTTTATTTTCCTTAGCTTGTGCAGTGAAAGGGAGAAGTTAGTTGCTGCCCGTGGTCATGAAGAATGGAAGTTAAAACCGTATCCTGTATCTAACGATGAATACAACAAATGGTTTAAAAATGTGTTCTTTATACAATGGTGTGACTGGGAGATTTTGAAGAAACAGTTTGATACCATCGACTATGTCATCAGAAGAGACAAAATAAGGAGTTCTTATGAGAACATAAGAAAAAGATTGATATTTGGGAACACTGACCAACAGTCTCTACCCCTGCCACGGAACCTCTATAGACCTAAAATCATCAGACACAAAGACTAGCAAAATGGTGGGTCTATTTTTAAGGTGCTAATTATTTGCCCAAAATAGTTAAAATGATTTTATTTTTATTTATTTTTTTTGCTACTGTGATTGTAATGTGTTATTTTTTTTTCTTCCCAGAGGATCTGGAGTGGTTTCATTCGACCCCCACAGGTACGCCTCCTAACACCCCTGGGCTATTTGCACCCCTAAAGGCATCCGGATCTCCTCAATCCCTTTCATCATCGTCATCATCGCCACCTCTATCGCCGGAACACTTCCTACCATCCCCACCTACACCTCCCCTGCCACCATCTCTATTGTTTGGGGCACTTCCCCCTCAGACATGTGCATATCAAACAACCCCCTCAACATATGCTACATTACAACAGGGAGGTGTTGCTGATTGTTCGGACACAGAGGCGCCTGATCAGACGGATGGGGTGGTGTCATCTTTGTTTATAGATAGCGTTAAAACAGCGTCTCTACATCTTCTTAACATTGTTCTTTACAAGTATTTGGAAGAGCTTTGTTCGGGCTGTCAGATCAATCATCCAAGCCAGAATCAGCATGCCTGTTTAGAGGGGCTACCAGAACACTTCTACACTGTCCACTTTGAACAGCTTATGAAAAGACTCCTTACTGATAAATTCATTGGTGTAGTGCAACGTTTTCTGTCCTTGAAACATCTCACCGCTGATGAGGGTAGAATCAGGGGAGTATCCGAAACAGTTTTGTACGAGTTGAAAACGGCTGAAGATGTTACGACTAAAATCAGTGCTATGTATGACTCTATGATAGGGGACGACGTTGTCAAAATAGCGAAATTAGAGAGATTGGGGACTATTGGCGCGATTTATATGCAAGAAAAAAACTAACAGTGTGAAAATATGGGGAATTGTTTAGGTGTAATGTATAACCATATCAGTGAGCGATATCACGTGATCGCATTTATCTGGTATTTTAGATAATGCCATTGCTAATAATGTGAACGACGTTGAAAAATACCAATGTAAGAGTGCTGATGTAGATCGTACAGTTGTGAGTAGGTTAGAAAAACTGATGGTGATTGTAAGAAGACAACATAATACCCCTCCTTGGGAGGATCTGTTGCAGATGTTATTATCAATGTTAATGACACGTGAGAGTATAGTGGACACATTTTGTGACGTCATAGCCAACATTACACGCAATTTTAAGATGCTGAAAGTTTATCACCTACTTACTATGTATACAATGCTTGTAGATACAGTGAGTTTGTATGTGCAAGAAAAACAGTATACTGATGTCTTGCAGGATTTGCAAAAACTAAATATATTCATAATCAGTAAAAGCAATGTATCCGTATTAGCCAATATGCTATCTATGATAGAACGGGTTTCACTGTCTTCATAACTGTCCTATATATGACTGTGTGAGTGTGTTTTTAAAAAATAAAAAGAATTACATAACTCTAATGTGTTCACTTGTGTTTTAAATGAATCATGGAGAAGGTTATGCACAAAATATACTATGATCCGTCCCACCCAGGAGGGTTGGGAGGAGTGCAGCGGCTTCGTGATTCCGTCAAAGAATGTACTGGCTTGTCTCCAACTATCCCCACGGTTAAAAAGTTTCTGCTGAGGCAGGATGCGTATACACTGCACGCCCCTGCATTGAAACACTTCCCAAGAAACAGAGTGATTGTTAATGGTATCGACAAGCAATTCCAAGCTGATTTGGTCGATATGTCTCAATATTCATCGGAAAACGATAATGTGCACTATTTATTGACATGTATTGATGTGTTTTCTAAATATGCCTGGGTAATATGTCTTAAAAACAAATCGGGTCCTATTGTGACAAGTGCCTTTAAGGAAATATTGGAACAAGGACGCATACCCCAGAAGCTCCAAACAGACGCTGGAAAAGAATTTTATAATAAGGTTTTTCAAAAATTGATGACACAGTATAAAATTCACCATTTTTCCACATCGAATGAAATAAAATCAAGTGTGGTTGAACGTTTCAATAGGACTTTCAAAACCAGAATGTGGAGATATTTAACGGCTGTTAACTCACGCCGTTATATTGAGGTAGTACAAGATATGGTTGCTGCTTACAACGCTGCATACCATAGGTCAATAAAAATGGCTCCGTCCTCCGTATGTAAAGACAATGAGAAAACTGTCTTTAACACTCTGTACAAACTGAAACCACATGGAACGGTGCTGTTTAAATTTCAGATGGGGACACCGTTAGGATATCAAAGCACAGAGGCATTTTTCGTAAAGGTTACCAACAGACCTTTACAGATGAGTTTTTACAATATCAAAACGTATAGGTAGAACTCCTCCTGTTTATATACTGAAAGACAATAGCGGGGAGCCTGTGACAGGTACCTTTTATGAAGCAGAGTTACAGGCTGTAATTGTAGACAAAAAACAAAGTGTTTAAAATTGAGAAAGTGCTGGCTCGAAAGGAAATAGGCCGTAAAAAGCTTGTACTTGTGAAATGGCTAGGATGGCCTGAGAAATTCAATTCATGGATCTCTGAAAAGACATAGTTGATGCAAGATAAAAGAGAGGGGTCAGTCTTGTAATATTAATCATTGTGGTTTGTTAGTGAAAGGTGTTGGAGCCATGAATAAGAACGGATTTTTTTTGTCACGCTGCCTAGTAATGCCTCACAATTAGTTTATCCAAATAATAAGATTTGGCAATTCAGAACAAAACTGGCTAAACCGATCATATTACAAACACCGTATGAAGTTGGTCTTATTGAAATTCAATACCCCAGGATCTGGAATAGTTTCACCGAGAACGATGCCAAGATTGATTTCATCGACACGAAAACGAAAATGTACAACAAGACAAGGCTAACAGTTGGTTCTTATAATACAATCGCCAGCATTGTTAATGAATATAATATGAAATGTGCTGCTAACACAGCCCTAGCCCACATAACTATGAGCCACAACCCTATCACTAATAAGATTCTTTTCACGGGAGGAGACGGATGGAATATTGTGTTTAGGGACGTCTGGCGAAATTCTTGGGTTCATACCAGACTCTGTGTTCGAAACACATTGGGCCCCATTTAAAATGTTCAGCTCCACACCCGGCCGACATCCATGGGGGTCGTTATAATATATTTATTTATAGTGACATTGTGGACTACCAGCTAGTCGGTGATAGTCATGTACCCCCGCTCCGTTGTATAAATATCTCTGATGAGAGCAAACGTATGCCCACTCTGAGTTACGACAGTCCTCACTACACATCGTTGTCACGCTCGACTATTACTGATATTCAGATAGAACTACGAGACGATCAGAACCAACACATCCCTTTCTCATACGGAAAAGTAATTGTCAAACTACATTTTAGACCTGTGAAACATCATTAAAATGATGAGGAAAGCGTACACAGCCGATGATGGAAGATATATGCACTATTACATGAATCAAGCTGGTGGAGAGTTGCCGGGTTTCATAGGTGCCAGCACACAATATGGGCATGGATTAGGGGGGATATTCAGAAATTTATTTCGAATGGCTGTTCCACTTTTAAAAAAGGGGTTTAATATAGCCAAACCCCATCTGAAAACAGCAGCAAGTGGTTTTATTGGCGATGTTGTGACTAATGTCAGGAACGCCGTGGCATCCAGACAACAGGGCAATGGGCTCATGGTGTACAGACGCAAAGCATTAAAAAGAAGCCCGCCAGGATGTGGGCGTAGCCGGACTGTGAACAAAAAGCATAAAAACACCACCAAAAAACAAAGAATTCTCAAAAAGAAAGCATCTGTCAGTAGGCGCAGAGCTTCAAACGACGCCTCTCTGTCCCTGACAAAAGACATATTTTAATTTTACAGAATCAATCATGGCGTTTATTCATAATCAGTCCGAAGAGTGTGTGAAGACCGAATTGGACCTGTTTACAGTACCGTACACACAAACATCTATCGAAAAATCTACATTTGTAGAAATCCCACCAATGTCAGCTCTAACGGACGGAGGTCCTATTGAATTTTTCATTTCGCTAGCGGGAGGATTATCTCGACCTTAACGATTCATACTTGTATACACGTGTAAGGATTACAAACCCTGATGGCACATTGTTGGCTAACGAGCCGATGTAGGTTTTATAAACTATCCTGGATGCAGTCTTTTTCACAAGTAGATATAATGTTGGGTGATAGACTGATCACACAGTCTTCAAATACGTATCCTTATCGATCCGTTATAGAATGTCTTCTGAATTATGGAAAGGACACATTGGCTACGCAATTTAGCACAGGGCTATTTTGTAAGGACACAGCGGGCAAAATGGATGAGACCTCTATCACAGGCGATAATTTGGGGTTGACACAAAGGGGTGAATACACATCCGAAAGCCGTATTGTTGAATTAATAGCACCAGTACACGCAGATTTGTTTTTTCAAGAAAAATTGTTGTTAAATGGTGTGGACATGTCTCTGAAATTCATACGTTCAAAAGATGACTTTGCACTAATGACCCCTGGAAATGTCCAATTCGCTGTGAAAATAATGTCTGCTAGTCTATTTGTCAAGAAAATATCAGTGGCACCAACTGTTAGACTAGCTCATAGTAGGGCCCTACAGCATACTAATGCAAAATATGCTATTGACAGAGTAGCTCTAAAAACCTTCTCAATACCTACAGGCACACGTGTTTGCAACCAAGAAAACCTATTCATAGGACAGATTCCTAAATTTGTAGTCATAGCTTTCAGAGATAATGAAGCATACACTGGGTCGTATGCCCATAACCCCTTTAATTTTGGAAACTATAATACAGAATTTATTAGCCTTTATGCCGATGGACAGCCTCACCCAGCCCGTCCTTTTCAGCCCCTTTTTCAAAGAGGGCAATATGTACGGGAATATTATCAACTGGTTGAATCAACAGGACGCCATTTAAAAGACAGGTCACTAGCCATAACACGAGAGGATTTTGGGGCTGGTTATACTCTATTTTGTTTTAATTTGAACCTGACGGTGGGGGCTCAGGAAATGTTTCACTGATTAAGAACGGCAACGTTCGCTTGGAAGTTCGGGTTCAGAAATCCACTTCCTAGGACTGTGACCCTTATCTGCTATTCAGTTTTTGACTCTGTAATCGAAATATCTAACAGACGGCAAGTCCTATTGGACCACTACTAAAGATGAATACAATAGAACTCACCAGCGTCCTTAGAAAAAGAATGAATAGAGACACAAATTTCTTAGGAGTAATACCATGCGATCATCTCCCAAAAACAGTTGTTTGTAAATTACCCGCCATGCTCGTTGTAAATACACAGCCCAGTAATATGCCGGGTGAACACTGGCTAGGTATTTACATTACAGAGAACAAGCATGGTTTGTTCTTTGATAGCTTTGGACATCCACCTACCTTTTTTTCCGCAGGAAATTGGCAATTCCTCTTAAAGAACTGTGTGGAGATGTACCATTCAGCAATCCAAGTGCAAAATAATTATTCTACAACATGTGGCCAGCACTTCGTCTTCTTTTTATGTCATATTCAGAAAAAAGATTCCTTATACAAAAGTATTGAGCATGTATGGCACTAATCTTGTATGCAACGATACAATGGTCAGCCATTTTGTTAGCAGTATACACCCGTTGTGTGTCACGATCAGAAATTTAAATGTGTACAATGTTCATGTTCCACCTATAGGTAGAAATTGTGTAATGATGTTTCTTTTCAAAAATAAAGAATGTGGAATATACTATTCTTATAATGCCTTAATTTTTTTTTTTTTTATTTTTTTTTTTTTTTTTTAAAACAAATTATACAGAAAAAAAAATGCATTCAACAGATAAAATTAATGTAAAACATTCATTTAATGTCACCTGTTTACATACAACACAGCATTTTCATGTAGTCGAATAAAGCCAAACACATGAATAGAAAATTTATGTAAAACACATTCATTTTATGTCACATGTTTACATACAACACTGACTTTTCATATAGTTGAATAAAGAAAACACACCTCAAATAGAAAACACACCCTCAATAGAATAAAAACAAAAACAAAATGAATGAAAACACACATCAAATAGAAAACACCCTCTCAATAGAATAAAAACAAAATAAAAATAGGTTTTAAAAAAGTAAAATATAAAGTAGTGTAATAATAGAAATAGGTTTTTAAAAAAAAAAAAAAGTAAAATATAAAGTAGTGTAATAATAGAAATAGGTTTTAAAAAGTAAAATATAAAGTAGTGTAATAATAGAAATAGGTTTTAAAACAAAAGTAAAATATAAAGTAGTGTAATAATAGAAATAGGTTTTTAAAAAAAGTAAAATATAAAGTAGTTAATAATAGAAATAGGTTTTTAAAAAAGTAAAATATAAAGTAGTGTAATAATAGAAATAGGTTTTTAAAAAAAAGTAAAATATAAAGTAGTGTAATAATAGAAATAGGTTTAAAAAAAAAAAAAAAAAAAATATAAAGTAGTGTAATAATAGAAATAGGTTTTTAAAAAAGTAAAATAGAAAATAATAAAAATATGTTTAAAAGTAAAAAAAAATAAAGTAGTGTAATAGAAAATATAAAAGATTAAAAACTAGACCAGCGAGTCTTAGCAATGGGTGGTGTAATACTAAATGTTCTAGGAGTACTAGTTGCTCGTAAAGCAGATGGTGTACCATGTGTAAATACAGGGGCCATTCTTATTGCTCTAGGAGTGCGAGGGGTTCGTGGAACAATCATAGGCGTTTGTGTATTAGTTTCAGATGATGCAACAGTTTTAAAAGCCTCAATAGAACAGCGTACCCTCGTGTTTGGGATTACGGAGAGTGGCACATTTAAGCTAGCTAACGTTTTTTAAAAATATGTTCCACCCTTTTGGTCTAGAGTGTTCTGGAACATTATTATGGGTTGTGACACTTTTCAGCAGATCATACAGATGACTTCCAGGCACATTCTTATTTTCAACAACTATTTCCCCTTGATTTGTCCAAGATAACTGGTCATTGTGTCGGGATAATGAAGCCAATATGTATTCTGCATTTCTTTTATTTCTTATAGGCATATGTTTCAACACTTCTGTCTTTAACATATTTTCTTCTTCATCTTTTGAATCATCCTTTGAATCAACTTCAGGTATTGATAATGTAATCACACTTTTCTCGCGTTCACCCTGTTTTATCATGACTAAGTACCGCTGTAGAATACTGGAATATCTTTTAGCTTTTTCATATACATCAATGTCAGGCTGTTTCAATATATCACCATGGCTCGGTCCAATTCACTTTGTACAGACTGTCGCAGAGATACATTTGAGGAGTCCGTTGTTTGAGGAGGTTGTAATGCCACTAATTGATTTTGTGGAACCAAAAACATTTTCTGCGTGTGTTCCATCTCAATTCCTGTTGATAAGACTTGCTATGAATGGGATAGCGGCACCCAGGAGAGGGGTAGAAACCCACCTGTTTGATTGATTGTCTTTTTTTTTTTTTTTAAATGTTTAACTTTTTTATCAGCTATTAG
>NW_021166547.1:0-10163 GCF_004354835.1 Perca flavescens
GAGGGTGACAATTTTTCGGGTCCCGCGGTACGGGAGTCAATTTCACTGTTGGTAACGTGAAAGGGTTAGGGTTAGAATAATAGAGCATAGAAATCAACGAGAGCGGGACAGAGATTAAATTAAAAAATTACGCTGCAATGCGGTGAGTGCGCCCAAGGATTGCGAGGCATTTAATTCGAGAAGATCTCTGTTAGGAATTACGTAATGAAATCGCCTAGGCAGGTAATGCATGTTACCTATAGACCTGCAGGTAATACATGTTACCTAGGTCTGCAGGTAATGCAATTTACCTAGACCTGTAGGTAATGCATGTTACCTAGGCCTGCATATAATATACATATTACCTAGGTCTGCAGGTAATGCATGTTACCTAGACCTGCAGGTAATGCATGTTACCTAGACCTGAATGTTACCTAGACCTGCAGGTAATGCATATTACCTAGACCTGTAGGTAATGCATGTTACCTAGGCCTGCAGATAATATACATGTTACCTAGACCTGCAGGTAATGCATATTACCTAGGTCTGCAGGTAATGCATGTTACCTAGACCTGCAGGTAATGCATATTACCTAGACCTGTAGGTAATGCATGTTACCTAGGTCTGCAGGTAATGCATGTTACCTAGACCTGTAGGTAATGCATGTTACCTAGGCCTGCAGATAATATACATGTTACCTAGACCTGCAGGTAATGCATGTTACCTAGACCTACAGGTAATGCATGTATGGTGTAGCCTAAATTTCCGAGGCAACCTCAGTGATTTGACTGCGATTAACCAAACATGCTACAAGGGGGCAACAGAGTCTGATAACTTTAGACAACATAGGGAACGAAACGGGAGCGGGACGGGATTTAGGAGTTTTTTAGGAGGATTTTGCATGACAGGATTTTTTTTTGGGGGGGGGCAGTCATGTGATCGGGATATGACGGGAGTATTTTTGTGTGCTCGGGATGGCATGGGAGCAACAATTGATTTCCATGTCACCCTCTAGTCCACAACTCATTGATTAATCTCTGTGTCTTTTTGTGTGTTTCCTCTCTAGCCTGTACCGTCGTACGGGACGCAGACTCCTCACATTCACAACAACAACTCTCACAGCGTAGACGTGCCAATGACGGAGATGCACACACATAAAGATGGCATGTGCGACTCGGCGGGCGAAAGTAACGCACACACCGTCTACTACAACATCTGCCAGGTGTGATCGGATCGGACCGAGCAGCTCGCCACAAAACACCGCCCAGCCCGCTCAAATGTCACCGTGCCATCTGAAACATGAATCTTCTTCTTCTGATCAGCAACAACGGCTTTGAAATTCATTTAGGTGACAGGAACTGTGGTTTATTGGACCAAAAGTGGATTGCAGCTTTATGTGGAGCTTTGTTCTCTTGCTAACTTTTGATAAGGAAGAAAAATAGCTCCAAGGACAAAAAGGATTACAACGCCCTCTTAATGGAAACTCGCCATCAGCGCTAAACTTGCAAGCTGTTTCTTTTTAAACGTGGGAAGGTTGCTAAATATTAAGCAGAGACTTCAACCAGCATCTGTTACCGTTAAAGAACAGCATAAACACAAACCCGACCTGCACCAGAGGATTATGGGTACATGATGCCTGGATAATTTAGCAGAGCTTTTTACCTGCTCTTCATCTTTACTTGGACTTGAAAGCCAGAACAAATTTATCTCTGTTGGGATAGCTTAAAGAGCCCCTATTATGCTTTTGGGGATTTTTCCCGTCTTTTAGTGTGTTGTATAGTTTTTTGTGTATGTAATAGATGTATAAAAAAGTAAAAAAAAAAAAAAAACACATTTCACTTCAAGCCCAGTGGCTTGTTTGAATTTGGTTGACCAATCACAACATAGTGGGCCAGTTGACCAATCAGAGCAGACTGGGCTTTTTAAGAAGGCGGGCCACAGCTCAGAGAGAGCGTTTTAGGTGGAGGCATTGCAGCAATGGGCAGTATGAGAAACGTGTATGTTTCTTGAACATCAAAGCGTGTAAGCCTATTCCAGGAGACCCCAAGACTACAAATATGACACTGAACATGAGGATAATAGGAGCTCTTTAAGAAACCCTTTTAAAACACATGGCTGTTGACCTAAAAACAATCTCGGACCTAGACAATTTTTTGTGTTTTCTCTGAGATTTTTCAAAGGGACACACTCTGGGATCTTTCAAAGGGACAAACTCTGGGATCTTCCAAAGGGACAAACTCTGGGATCTTCTAAAGGAGCAAACTCTGGGATCTTCCAAAGGGACAAACTCTGGGATCTTCCAAAGGGACAAACTCTGGGATCTTCCAAAAGGACCAACTCTGGGATCTTCCAAAAGGACCAACTGGGATCTTCCAAAAGGACCAATTATGGGATCTTCCAAAAGGACCAACTCTGGGATTTTCATAAGGGACACACTTTGGGATCATCTTAAGGGACAAACTCTGGGATCTTCATAAGGGACAAACTCTGGCATCTTCCAAAAGGACAAACTATGTGATCTTCCAAAAGGACAAACTATGGAATCTTCCAAAAGGACAAACTATGGGATCATCCAAAAGGACAAACTTTGGGATCTTCCAAAAAGACCGACTCTAGGATCTTCCAAAAGGACCAACTATGGGATCTTCCAAAAGGACCAACTCTAGGATCTTCCAAAAGGACAAACTTTGGGATCTTCCAAAGGGACCAACTATGGGATCTTCCAAAAGGACCAACTCTAGGATCTTCCAAAAGGACAAACTTTGGGATCTTCCAAAGGGACAAACTCTGGGATCTTCCAAAAGGACCAACTCTGGAATCTTCCAAAATGACCAACTCTAGGATCTTCCAAAAGAACCAACTCTAGGATCTTCCAAAAGGACCAACTATGTAATCTTCCAAAGGGACAAACTCTAGGATCTTCCAAAAGGACAGACTTCAGGATCTTCCAAAAGGACAAACTATGGGATCTTAATAAGGGACAAACTATGGGATCTTCAAAAGGACAAACTCTGGGATCTTCAAAGGGACAAACTCTAGGATCTTCCAAAAGGACAAACTTTAGGATCTTCCAAAAGGACACACTCTGAAATCTTCTAAAAGGACAAACAATGGGATCTTTATAAGGGACGAACTCTAGGATCTTCCAAAGGGACAAACTCTGAAATCTTCCAAAAGGACAAACTCTGAGATCATCTTCCAAAAGAACAAACTCTGGGATCTTCCAAAAGGACAAACTCTAAGATCTTGAAAAGGACCAACTCTGGGATCCTCCCCATCTTTGTGCTGTTATCTGTATCAGGTGATACCACTTCAGCAAACCTTTCACTGAACTGTGTACTTAGACTGGTTAAAGAGTGATCCGTCTAATCCGACAGCTGAATGAATTCCAAGTGCTCTTAATCTTTCGACCTCCTCGTCCTTCGTCTTTTTGTTTGTATTTGAAAGCATGCTGGCATGCGTTCTCTATGGCTTCACTTGAAGTCAAGATGCGGTTTTGACTTTATTGTTGCAAAGTCAAAACAAAGTGGGATTATGGGAATCCTACCAAAGTCATTTGCAGCTAACAGGTGCTAGTTTGGGTTCAGTTACTACTTTAATACTTAAGTACATCAGGTTTACAGATTGTTTACTGACATCTGAGATTAGGAGTCATTACTGATTATGTAAATTTGACAAAATAAACTTGGAGGTAACCAAATAGTCATAGATTTTTATCTGCAGCAGGTTGAATTTTCCAGCACTTAAAAACTGAAATTAGTTGGATTATGGAAGGTAAGAAATCAGTTTGCTGGTTAGGAAGGTCATGATGAATTAAAGTATTATGTTAACTTTACATGATTTGTAGTTGAAGTGTAATTTTGGTATTTTTCAACCTGGACCCTGTTTTCCCATACATTGGTGTCTACGTGACTAATGTGAACAAAAATTTAAGGAATAGTCTGTAACACAGTCAGTCAGCGTCCACTAAAAATTCTGTTGTTGCTGCTGACAGGCTCAGATTATTATTCTGGAGATATGCTGGCTCTATACATGCTAAAAGTCCTGATTATTTACATGGAGTCTGGTGGAGATATGCTGGCTCTATACACACTAAAAGTCCTGATTATTTACATGGAGTCTGGTGGAGATATGCTGGCTCTATACATGCTAAAAGTCCTGATTATTTACATGGAGTCTGGTGGAGATATGCTGGCTCTATACATGCTAAAAGTCCTGATTATTTACATGGAGTCTTGTGGAGATATGCTGGCTCTATACATGCTAAAAGTCCTGATTATTTACATGGAGTCTGGTGGAGATATGCTGGCTCTATACACACTAAAAGTCCTGATTATTTACATGGAGTCTGGTGGAGTTTGGTGATGGTGATTTTCGGGGCTGTTTCATGTTAAACTAAAAGGATCTTACTCTTTAACTAGAAGGTCTATCTCTGTAGGGATCCATCCCATAATATTGTCAGACACTTAGAATAATATTCTATAATAATAATAATATTCTTATATAGTGCTTTTCTAGTCTCAACGACTACTCAAAGCACTTTAACATGGTACAGGAACCATTCACCATTCACACACATTCATACACTGTGGCCGAGGCTGCCGTACAAGGTGCCACCTGCTCATCAGATAATCATTCACACACATTTACACTCCGATGCGGGGGCAACTCGGGGTTCAGTGTCTTGCCCAAGGACACTTCGACATAGGACTGCAGGGCCAAGGATCGAACCACCAACCTTCCGATTGGCAGGCAACCTCTCTACCACTGAGCCACAGCCACCCCAGTATTGAGTCTGAGTCCGTCAGCGGTAACAACAGAATTTTTAGCGGATGATGACTGATGCTAAACATTTGTGCTGTAGTGTTACATTACAACCTGGTTCTTGCTTAATACTGGACCAGTTTCAAAGATTGTTGTTCCCATCAGACACTGAGACACAGAAACATGGGAACATAGGGTCCAGGTTAAAAATATTGAAGTTACACTTTAAGTGTAACTAATTTTATTTGTTGAAGTGCTCCTTGAACTTCTCTCTTGGTGTTTAAGTAGTCGTGTTGTTTCAGTAAACATAAAAACGTAGATCTGCCTTAACTTGACTGTTGACATTCTGTTGTTTTAATCCATAAACCTCAATGTTCATCTGCCAACGCACACCGACAGACTTCAATATTTTCAACTATTACCAATTTCATCAAACTGCATCATGAACTTCATGTATTGTTGTTTTTATATGGATCATGAAAGTGTTTTTGGATTTTGTGTAATTTCTGTTTCATTTGTATATCTAAAAATAAATGTATTAATGCTTAATTCTCTCCGCTCAGTGATAGAGTACCGTGCATTATTGAACACATGACACATAACATGACATCATGACTTCACAGAAACACATACACGCCCACTGTCTTAAGCCTAAGTGGCGTGTTGTCTGTACGTATTTTGAGCTATCCGCGTGTATGTCTACGCTGTGTACAGCGGATGTAAACATACACGCCATTTTCTACAAGTCGCATGTTATCACATAAACATACACGCCACTTTCTAAAGCCAAGTGGTGTGTTATCTGTATGCATTTTGAGCACCGTTTACAGCGTACAGGTTGGGTTTAGGGTAAGAAAGCAACGGTTGGGTTTAGGAAACGTGACACGCGGGACATTTATTATCATTGCCATGTTTTGCTGTTATAACTTACTGGGTTTATGGATAGAAGGGATACAGCTATGGCCAGAAGTTACTCTAATAATATAATTGTAATACTTTCACCCAGGAAACTCGTGCTCCTTCCTCGGTATCGTATCTCACACCACTAGTGGACGGGATGCAGCTGCAGGGACGACAGTTAAGTTTAGGAAAAAGACAACATGACATCAAGACTTCGCGTAAACATACACGCCCACTTTCCTAAAGCCAAGTGGCGTGTTATCTGGAGGCATTTTGAGCTATCAGCGTGTATGTCTACGCTGTATACAGCGGATGGCAGTTTGCAACATCACAGCGTAAACGTACACGCCACTTTCTAAAGCCACGTTGCGTGTTATCGTGAGGCTACGGTTTGGTTTAGGAAACGTGACACGCGGGACCCAATCCCCGGTCTCCTGGGTGAAAGTCCTGTGTTGTTTGACCCATCCTCCCCCCCGACCAACCTCCTTACGTAGATTTTCTCCCTTTCATACTACTCGCTACGGCATCAATTCACACACAATCACAAGGTAATGTAAGTCAATGGAGGCCAAAACGTTGTTGATAAACAGGCTAAAAAGCGAGTATGCGTCTTGATTATCAGTCCTTCCAGAAATATTTTTTTTTGTGATTGTTGCGGGGCAAAAATCCTTGATTATCCTTGATTAAGTACAAAAGGACATCGATAGCCACGCCTGTACTGTATATTATGGGACTTTTTTTGCAATGAAAATTCGATCATTCGCCCCGCAAATGTTGTTATGAATTGATACTATAAATAAAATTTAATTGAATTGAAATTGAATTGAGGGGGGGAAGACATGCAGGAAACCGCCACAGGTCGGACCCGAACCCCAGAACCTCTGCGTCGAGTTACATGCATGCGCACCCGCTTACACCACCGATCCAACCCGGCCACGCAACATTGCTTTTTTTTGTGTAAAAGGTTTGACTTTTTTTGATGTTTTGGTCGTCTTTTTTGACACTTTTGTCACTTTTTCTGATGTTTTGGAAATGTTTTGACGTTTTAGTCACTTTTTTTATATTTTTGCTGATTTTTTTCAGCGCTTTTTCTTAAAATGCTATAAAAGTGAAAAAAAACATTTATTTTATTTGTGAAGAGCGTTGTAGGGACCCATCCATGTTATTTATTTTGACAATTTGATTGAAAGAAACCCACAATTTCTGATATAGAAACTTTTTTTGAAAATGGGTCAGATTTGACCCCAGAGGACATCAGGAGGGCTAATTTAAAAGAAAAGTGCATGGTCCTGGTTTGCACCAAGTCAGTCGGTGCTTTAAATGGAGTTAAATTATCCCTCCTGTTGTCTTTGGGTCAAATTTGACCCATTTTCAAAGTTTTTATATCATAAATTTGGGTTTCTTTCAACCAAATTGCCCCAAAATAACACAGATGGTTCCATAAGATAATCTTCACAAAGGAAATTAAGGATCAGATCTCTACTTTCATTGAATTGTGGGTGCTGTATTCATTTTCATAACATTATCCTGACTAAACTTTGACATATCTGTGATTATCCATTACCTCCGTTCCTCTGATCTGAACCATTAGTCCAAATCATTTCTGCTTTTTTTCTTACAAAAATTAGAAAATTTCATATGAGGTTTATTGACCATGAATTCCAAAATATAAGTGTAAAACTAGTGTAAATAAATAGGTCCAGTGGTGAAAATACTGGTGTTAATGGTAAAAAGTGACAAAAACATTGAAAAAAAGTGACAAACAAAACGTAAAAAAGGGGTCTAAAAGAGTGTTAATTTTGACCCCGGAGGACAACACAGACAAAGGGTTAAAGCTGCATGCATCATGAGTATCTGTGAGGTGGTGTTGTTTTTGTGTGGTGTAATTCACGCTGCAGCCTCTAGGGGGAAGCAGAGCAACATGAAGCTGTTGGGGAACAACTGAAGAAGACCAGAGTCTATATAATGTCGATGACAAAACTGACTTTATTTTTGAATTATTTACATTTATAACAAACCAAAAAATGTTTTTTCATGAGGTAGCAGTTCAGACCTCCAACATGTGAGTCCTGGAGCCTCGGACACAAAAAAAGCTAAAATATCCAACTATAAATTCACAGTGAACGCATCATTTTACGCTCCATTTGTTTCACATTCAGCAGAGTTTCTTTCTGACCCCAAATGTATGTACATCTCTTATTACAGTGGTTTTCAATACTGTTCCCCCCTTTGAACAGTGTTTTTAAGCCATGTAGGTCAGTGTAACGCGTATCAGTTCAATTTTCTATAAGCCCAAACACAGAAAAATGGGTTCAAATATCCAATTTTCATTTTTTCCACCTTGAAAAGTTAAAAAATCGGATCTTTAAACAGTTTTTCCAATTTTCAGTTTTTTATTCAAAGGATCAAAAATTTTGAAAATTACAAAATTGCGTCTGAGCTCCAATTATTAAATACTGCCATGGTATTCTCTCCCTCGTTCCGCCCATAGACTGTATATAACCATAGACTGTATACAACCATGAACTCTATATAACCATGAACTCTATATAACCATATACTGTATTTGTATATGTTCCCCCTAGCTATGCCCCGCCACCCAGTCGAAACCATCAGTTGCAAAAACCTCTGACCCCAAAGTCAGTTTTTTGTTTTTTGGTCCATATGCAGTTAATGACCTGCATATTCTGCAAAGGAGAAGAAGAGAATACCATGGCACAGTCCTTCCAGAAAAATAGTTTTTTTGTGATTGAAGTTTTCCAAAAGAATTCGATGAAATATGCTATATATGATAGTTATGCAATTTTATGCCCTGAAATTGCGGAAACTTTAAAAACAACCTGCTTTTTCGATGATGTTCACGTCACGTAATTACATCACTTCATAACATTGCCATGGCAACAGGGGAAAACTGCTGCTCTTGTGTGAAGTAAACGCAACATTTTTTTCAACTTTCTGCTAAGATATATTATGGGACTTCTTTGCAACGAAATGCGGGGGTTATTAAATCATGCAAGCCCCGCATGTTTTGCGAGAAATCGCAATTTATGCAGTGTATTTGAAAAATGCTCACTTTGGCTGATTATCGTCGAATTATCGCGATCGCATAATCACGTTCTTCTGAAGGGACAAATTGCGGTATTATGAAGAATTGAGCTCAGATGCAATTTTGTAATTTTCTAAATTTCTCATCCTCTGAATTAAAAACAGAAAATTGGAAAAACTGTTTAAGATCCGACTTTTTATTTTGTCGAGGCGGGAAAAAAGTGAAAAATTTGACATTTTAACCCATTTTTCTGTTTTTCCAAATGTCCATTTGTGCTTAGAACATTGAACTGATAAGAGTTAGACTGACCCATGTACCCCCCTTAACCAGCACGAATAATGTTTGGTAGAAAAATAAAAGTCAGTATAAAGAGGAAGAATACAGAGATGTCAGCGATAGATTTACTAAACAACAGCCTCGGACCTGGAACATGTTTAGATGCTGATGAGGAAAAGGAGACAAAAACTTGGAAAAAAACGGTAGAAAGAAAGAAAGAAAGAAAGAAGGAAGGAAGGAAGGAAGGAAGGCAAGAATAGGTGGAAAATAGTATCAAAAAGTTCAATAAAAGAGACACAAACTTTGAAAAAAGTGATAGAAACTTTGAAGAAAAAAAAGACTGTAGAAAAAGACAGGAAGAAAGGAAGAAGAGGTCCAAACGAACGACAAAACCTTCAAAAACAGTGACAAAATCTTTGAAAAAAGCCTGCAGTCCTCAGAGGACCCCTAGGGGGGGACACGTACCCCCTGTAGTCTCCAAAGTACCCCTAGGGGGACACAGAGGACACGTACCCTGCAGTCCTCCAGAGTACCCCTAGGGGGACACATACCCCCTGCAGTCTCCAGAGTACCCCCTAGGGGACACATACCCCTGTAGTCCTCCAGAGTACCCCTAGGGGACTCATACACCCTGCAGTCCTCCAGATTACCACTAGGGGGACACGCACCCCTGAGTCCTCCAGAGTACCCCTAGGGGGACAGGGACCCCCTTCACAAGTAGTTTCGTCTTCGTTGAAGTCTTTGAAAGCAGGGTACCAGTAGCTGTCCTTCCTCTCTGCTTTTCGGCCCCTGGGAGCGTTGTGGTTCTTCAGTCGCTGGACTTTCTCGATCCAGGAGGTCTGAGCGTGCCAGGCCGATCATCAGGACCCGGCCGGGGACAAAGTAGAGATGGTTTTATTTTGGGGCGCCGGGTAGCTCAGCTGGTAGAGCGGCGCCCACATATAGAGGTTGACTCCTCGGCGCAGTGGCCGCAGGTTCGGCTCCGGCCTGCAGCCCTTTGTTGCATGTCTTCAGCTGTCCAATAAATACAGGTGTGTGTGTGTGTGTGTTAGTGTATGTCTCTTTGTGTGAGTGTGTGTGTGCGTTTCTGTGTGTGTGTGTGTGTGTGTGTTTATGTGTGTGTGTGTGTGTGTGTGTGTGTGTGTGTGTGTGAGAGTGTATGTCTCTTTTGTGTGTGTGTGTGTGTGAGTGTATGTCT
>NW_021166548.1:2500-10000 GCF_004354835.1 Perca flavescens
ACACACACAGAGACACACACACACACAGACACACACACACAGAGACACACACAAAGAGAAAGATAGCAAAGAGACTCAACATAGCATATTTATTTTAAATGTAAACGTGACATTTTTCTCCCCTCCTGACATCATTTAAAGTGAAGATTGGGGGCCAGTGTGTGTGTGTGTGTGTGTGTGTGTGTGTGCGTATGGGGGGAGGTCAGTCTCCGTGGCGATCACCTCAGTGTTAATTGTGCGTCTCCCAGTGTGAAGTATGCGGGCGCATATTTGACCCCGTGGAGCACTCGTCCGCTGCGTCTCCACCCCGGACCACCACGGGCTCCAGACCTGTTCCCTGGAGCCGGGACCAGACCTCCGAGACCCCGAGACCCGAGGTAAGACCCCTTCACTCTCTCTTCTGTTTGGGCATAGTCTTTCTGAGGATTTCATCACAGCTTTTTGTCTTATTTTCATTTTCCTCCCATGTTCCCTTGTGTTTTTTGGCATTAATTGTGTATTTTTTGGACCATTTTTGTGACATTATTGCTATTTTTTGTTCAATATTTGCACTATTTTTTGGCAACATTCGGGGCATTATTGTCACATATACATACTATTTTTCTGTCTTATTTTCATGCCATGTTTTCCTGTGTTTTTTGGCATTAATTGTGTATTTTTTGGACCATTTTTGTGACATTATTGTCACATATACATAACATTTTTTGTCTTATAGTCATGAAATATTGTCCCGATTTGGGTAATTTTTACATTATTTTGTGTTTTATTTTTGTCCATTTTTTTGTATTTTATTACAACATTTGGTACTCTTTTTTTTTGGGGGGAGGGGGCATTTTATTTCAATATTTGCACTATTTTTTGGCAACATTCGGGGCATTATTGTCACATATACATACTATTTTTCTGTCTTATTTTCATGCCATGTTTTCCTGTGTTTTTTGGCATTAATTGTGTATTTTTTGGACCATTTTTAGGTGACATTATTGTCACATATACATAACATTTTTTGTCTTATAGTCATGAAATATTGTCCTGATTTGGGTAATTTTTACATTATTTTGTGTTTTATTTTTGTCCATTTCTTTGTATTTTTATTAACATTTGGTGCTTTTTTTTGGGACATTTTTGTTAAAAAATATAGCCTTTTTTTGTTAAATTATTGTCACATATACATAACATTGTTTTATTTTCTTGACATTTTCTTGACATGGTTTTTGGCATTAATTGTGCATTTCTTGTGACATTTTTGTTCTATATTTGCACGATTTTTTTGGCAACATTTTGACAATTTTTGTGACATTATTGTATTTTATATTATATATAATTTTTTTGTCTTATTTTCATGATATTCTGTCCTGTTTTGTGACCATACTTAATAGTGTAATTTCTGCTTTATTATTCTGACATGTTCCTGTCTTGTTTGGGCCATTTTCACATTATTTTGTGTTTTATTTTGTGACATTTTGTCCATTTTTTTGTATTTTATTACATTTGGTACTCTTTTTTTTTTTTTTTTTGGGGGGGCATTTTATTTCAATATTTGCACTATTTTTTGGCAACATTCGGGCCTTTTCTGTGACATTATTGCTATTTTTTGTTCAATATTTGCACTATTTTTTGGCAACATTCGGGGCATTATTGTCACATATACATACTATTTTTCTGTCTTATATTCATGCCATGTTTTCCTGTGTGTTTGTTTTATTTTTGTCCATTTCTTTGTATTTTTATTAACATTTGGTGCTGTTTTTTGGGACATTTTTGTTAAATATGGCCTTTTTTTGTTAAATTATTGTCACATATACATAACATTTTTTGTCTTATTTTCTTGACATTTTCTTGCCGTGTTCCCCTGTGTTTTTTGGCATTAATTGTGTATTTTTGGGCCCATTTTTGTGGCATTATTGTCACATATATATGTACACTTTTTTGCAAGATTTTTATGAGATTCTGTCCTGTTTTTGTGAGATTTTGTCAATTTTGTTGTTATTATGTTAATTATGTTATTACAACATTTGGTGCTATTTTTTGGGACATTTTTGTTCAATATGGCCTTTTTTCGTTAAATCATTGTCACATATACATAACATTTTTTTTGTCTTAATTTCCTGCCATGTTTCCCTGTGTTTTGGGGCATTAATTGTGCATTTTTTGGGTCATTTGTGTGACATTACTGTCATATATACATACACTTTTTTGCAAGAGTTTTGTGTGATACTGTCCTGTTTTTGTGACATTATTGCTATTTTTTGTTCAATATTTGCACTATTTCTTGGAAACATTAGGGGCATTATTGTCACATATACATACTATTTTTCTGTCTTATTTTTCTTGCCATGTTCCCCTGTGTTTTTTGGCATTAATTGTGTATTTTTTGTGACATTTTTGTTCTATATTTGCACTATTTTTTGGCAACATTTGGGCCTTTTTTTGAAATTATTGTCACATATACGTACACTTTTTTGCAAGATTTTTATGAGATTCTGTCCTGTTTTTGTGACATTTGGTCAATTTTTTTGTATAATGTTATTAAAACATTTGGTGCTATTTTTTGGGGCATTTTACTTCAATATTTGCACTATTTTTTGGCAACATTCAGGCCTTTTTTGTGACATTATTGTCACATATACAGTACATAACATTTTTTTGTCTTATTTTCATGACATTTTCCTGCCATGTTTCCCTGTGTTTTGGGGCATTAATTGTGTATTTTTGGGGCAATTTTTGTGACATTATTGTCATATACGTTTTTTTTTATTTTTTTGTGTAGTTTTGTGGAGTATTAGCAGTATTTTTGTGTAGTTTTGTGGAGTATTAGCAGTAGTTTTTTTGAGTAGTTTTTGTGGAGTATTAGCAGTGTTTTTGTGTAGTTTTGTGGAGTATTAGCAGTGTTTTTGTGTAGTTTTGTGGAGTATTAGCAGTTTTTTGTGTGGTTTTGTGGAGTATTAGCAGTATTTTTGAGTAGTTTTTGTGGAGTATTAGCAGTATTTTTGAGTAGTTTTGTGGAGTATTAGCAGTGTTTTTGTGTAGTTTTGTGGAGTATTAGCAGTGTTTTGTGTGGGTTTTTGTGGAGTATTAGCAGTGTTTTTTGTGTGGTTTTGTGGAGTATTAGCAGTATTTTTGAGTAGTTTTGTGGAGTATTAGCAGTGTGTTTTTGTGTAGTTTTTGTGGAGTATTAGCAGTGTTTTTGTGTAGTTTTTGTGGAGTATTAGCAGTGTTTTAGTGTAGTTTTTGTGGAGTATTAGCAGTGTTTTTGTGTAGTTTTTGTGGAGTATTAGCAGTGTTTTTGTGTAGTTTTTGTGGAGTTTTTGTGGAGTATTAGCAGTGTTTTTGTGTAGTTTTTGTGGAGTATTAGCAGTGTTTTTGTGTGGTTTTTGTGGAGTATTAGCAGTATTTTTGAGTAGTTTTTGTGGAGTATTAGCAGTGTTTTTGTGTAGTTTTTGTGGAGTATTAGCAGTGTTTTAGTGTAGTTTTTGTGGAGTATTAGCAGTGTTTTAGTGTAGTTTTTGTGGAGTATTAGCAGTGTTTTTGTGTAGTTTTTGTGGAGTATTAGCAGTGTTTTTGTGGAGTTTTTGTGTAGTTTTTGTGGAGTATTAGCAGTGTTTTGTGTAGTTTTGTGGAGTATTAGCAGTGTTTTTGTGTAGTTTTTGTGGAGTATTAGCAGTGTTTTAGTGTAGTTTTTGTGGAGTATTAGCAGTGTTTTGTGTGTAGTTTTGTGGAGTATTAGCAGTGTTTTAGTGTAGTTTTGTGGAGTATTAGCAGTGTTTTTGTGTAGTTTTGTGGAGTATTAGCAGTGTTTTTTGTGTAGTTTTGTGGAGTATTAGCAGTGTTTTAGTGTAGTTTTGTGGAGTATTAGCAGTGTTTTTGTGTAGTTTTTGTGGAGTATTAGCAGTGTTTTTGTGTAGTTTTTGTGGAGTTTTTGTGGAGTATTAGCAGTGTTTTTGTGTAGTTTTTGTGTAGTTTTTGTGGAGTATTAGCAGTGTTTTTGTGTAGTTTTTGTGGAGTATTAGCAGTGTTTTTGTGTAGTTTTTGTGGAGTATTAGCAGTGTTTTAGTGTAGTTTTTGTGGAGTATTAGCAGTATTTTTGAGTAGTTTTTGTGGAGTATTAGCAGTGTTTTTGTGTAGTTTTTGTGGAGTATTAGCAGTGTTTTTGTGTGGTTTTTGGAGTTTTGTATTAGCAGTGTTTTTTGTGTGGTTTTTGTGGAGTATTAGCAGTATTTTTGAGTAGTTTTTGTGGAGTATTAGCAGTGTTTTTGTGTAGTTTTTGTGGAGTATTAGCAGTGTTTTTGTGTAGTTTTTGTGGAGTATTAGCAGTGTTTTAGTGTAGTTTTTGTGGAGTATTAGCAGTGTTTTAGTGTAGTTTTTGTGGAGTATTAGCAGTGTTTTTGTGTAGTTTTTGTGGAGTATTAGCAGTGTTTTTGTGTAGTTTTTGTGGAGTTTTTGTGGAGTATTAGCAGTGTTTTTGTGTAGTTTTTGTGGAGTATTAGCAGTGTTTTGTGTGGTTTTGTTTTTATTAGCAGTATTTTGAGTAGTTTTTGTGGAGTATTAGCAGTGTTTTTGTGTAGTTTTGTGGAGTATTAGCAGTTTTTGTGTAGTGTTTTGTGGAGTATTAGCAGTGTTTTAGTGTAGTTTTTGTGGAGTATTAGCAGTGTTTTAGTGTAGTTTTGTGGAGTATTAGCAGTGTTTTTTGTGTAGTTTTGTGGAGTATTAGCAGTGTTTTTGTGTGTTTTTTGTGGAGTGTTTTTGTGTAGTTTTGTGGAGTATTAGCAGTGTTTTTGTGTAGTTTTGTGGAGTATTAGCAGTGTTTTTGTGTAGTTTTGTGGAGTATTAGCAGTGTTTTGTGTAGTTTTTTGTGGAGTATTAGCAGTGTTTTTGTGTAGTTTTTGTGGAGTATTAGCAGTGTTTTAGTGTAGTTTTTGTGGAGTATTAGCAGTGTTTTTGTTTGTAGTTTTGTGGAGTATTAGCAGTGTTTTTGTGTAGTTTTGTGGGTTTTGTGGAGTTTTTAGCAGTGTTTTTGTGTAGTTTTTTTGTGGTGTTTTAGTTTTTGTGGAGTATTAGCAGTGTTTTTGTGTAGTTTTGTGGAGTATTAGCAGTGTTTTTGTGTAGTTTTTGTGGAGTATTAGCAGTGTTTTAGTGTAGTTTTTGTGGAGTATTAGCAGTGTTTTTGTGTAGTTTTGTGGAGTATTAGCAGTGTTTTTGTGTAGTTTTGTGGAGTATTAGCAGTGTTTTAGTGTAGTTTTGTGGAGTATTAGCAGTGTTTTAGTGTAGTTTTTGTGGAGTATTAGCAGTGTTTTTGTGTAGTTTTGTGGAGTATTAGCAGTGTTTTTGTGTAGTTTTTTTTTGTGGAGTTTTTGTAGCAGTGTTTTTTGTTTTGTGGTGTTTTGTGGAGTTTTTTAGCAGTGTTTTTTGTGTAGTTTTGTGGAGTATTAGCAGTGTTTTTAGTGTAGTTTTTGTGGAGTATTAGCAGTGTTTTAGTGTAGTTTTGTGGAGTATTAGCAGTGTTTTTGTGTAGTTTTGTGGAGTATTAGCAGTGTTTTTGTGTAGTTTTTGTGGAGTAGCAGTGTTTTTTTGTTAGCAGTGTTTTTGTGTAGTTTTTGTGGAGTATTAGCAGTGTTTTTAGTGTAGTTTTGTGGAGTATTAGCAGTGTTTAGTGTAGTTTTTGTGGAGTATTAGCAGTGTTTTTTGTGTAGTGTTTTTGTGGAGTATTAGCAGTGTTTTTTGTGTAGTTTTTGTGGAGTATTAGCAGTGTTTTTTTGTGTAGTTTTTGTGGAGTATTAGCAGTGTTTTTGTGTGGTTTTGTGGAGTATTAGCAGTGTTTTGTGTAGTTTTTGTGGAGTATTAGCAGTGTTTTAGTGTAGTTTTTGTGGAGTATTAGCAGTGTTTTAGTGTAGTTTTTGTGGAGTATTAGCAGTGTTTTAGTGTAGTTTTTGTGGAGTATTAGCAGTGTTTTTTGTAGTTTTTTGTGGAGTATTAGCAGTGTTTTTGTGTAGTTTTTGTGGAGTATTAGCAGTGTTTTTGTGTGGTTTTTGTGGAGTATTAGCAGTGTTTTTGTGTAGTTTTTGTGGAGTATTAGCAGTGTTTTTGTGTAGTTTTTGTGGAGTATTAGCAGTGTTTTGTGTAGTTTTTGTGGAGTATTAGCAGTGTTTTAGTGTAGTTTTTGTGGAGTATTAGCAGTGTTTTAGTGTAGTTTTGTGGAGTATTAGCAGTGTTTTAGTGTAGTTTTGTGGAGTATTAGCAGTGTTTTTGTGTAGTTTTTGTGGAGTATTAGCAGTGTTTTTGTGTAGTTTTGTGGAGTATTAGCAGTGTTTTTTGTGTGGTTTTGTGGAGTATTAGCAGTGTTTTTGTGTAGTTTTGTGGAGTATTAGCAGTGTTTTTTGTGTAGTTTTTGTGGAGTATTAGCAGTGTTTTAGTGTAGTTTTTGTGGAGTATTAGCAGTGTTTTAGTGTAGTTTTTGTGGAGTATTAGCAGTGTTTTTGTGTAGTTTTTGTGGAGTATTAGCAGTGTTTTTGTGTAGTTTTTGTGGAGTATTAGCAGTGTTTTTGTGTAGTTTTGTGGAGTATTAGCAGTGTTTTGTGTGGTTTTGTGGAGTATTAGCAGTGTTTTTGTGTAGTTTTTGTGGAGTATTAGCAGTGTTTTTGTGTAGTTTTTGTGGAGTATTAGCAGTGTTTTTAGTGTAGTTTTGTGGAGTATTAGCAGTGTTTTTTGTGTAGTTTTTGTGGAGTATTAGCAGTGTTTTAGTGTAGTGTTTTTGTGTAGTTTTGTGGAGTATTTTGTGTGTTTTTTGTGTAGTGTTTTTGTGTAGTTTTTGTGGAGTATTAGCAGTGTTTTTGTGTAGTTTTTGTGGTTTTTGTTAGCAGTGTTTTTGTGTAGTTTTGTGGAGTATTAGCAGTGTTTTTGTAGTTTTGTGGTTAGCAGTGGTGTAGTTTTTGTGGAGTATTAGCAGTGTTTTTGTGTAGTTTTTGTGGAGTATTAGCAGTGTTTTTGTGTAGTTTTTGTGGAGTATTAGCAGTGTTTTTGTGTGTTTTTGTGGAGTATTAGTGTTTTTTGTGTAGTTTTGTGGAGTATTAGCAGTGTTTTTGTGTAGTGTTTTTGTGGAGTATTAGCAGTGTTTTTGTGTAGTTTTGTGGAGTATTAGCAGTGTTTTGTGTAGTTTTGTGGAGTATTAGCAGTGTTTTAGTGTAGTTTTGTGGAGTATTAGCAGTGTTTTTGTGTAGTTTTTTGTGGAGTATTAGCAGTGTTTTTTGTGTAGTTTTTGTGGAGTATTAGCAGTGTTTTTTTGTGTTTTTGTGGAGTTTAGCAGTGTTTATTAGCAGTGTTTTTGTGTAGTTTTTGTGGAGTATTAGCAGTGTTTTTGTGTAGTTTTTGTGGAGTATTAGCAGTGTTTTTTGTGGTTTTGTGGAGTATTAGCAGTGTTTTTGTGTAGTTTTTTTGTGGAGTTTTGTGGATTAGCAGTGTTTTTTGTGTAGTTTTTGTGGAGTATTAGCAGTGTTTTTGTGTAGT
>NW_021166548.1:20000-30000 GCF_004354835.1 Perca flavescens
GCTGCACGCAAAGTCCACAAACAGGTGACTTAAAAACACACACAACATACACAACAACACACAACACACACAGACACAGAGACAGACACACAAACAACACACACATGTTAACTGTTACCTGTTAAAGTCTGATGGAGCTTTTGGAGACCCTATGTTTCCCATGTTTTTAAATCACCATCACCAAACTCCACCAGACTCCATGTAAATAATCAGGACTTTTATCATCGTTAAAACACACTTCATTCAAAGTGGACAGAAACTAAATAAAACTACCAAAAGCCGTCTTGGTTCATCTTTCCACTGTTCCAACAATCACCACTCTGGTTTGGTTGAAATAAACCCTTAATTCACCCATTTACATGTGGAGATATGCTGGCTCTATACACACTAAAAGTCCTGATTATTTACATGGAGTCTGGTGGAGATATGCTGGCTCTATACACACTAAAAGTCCTGATTATTTACATGGAGTCTGGTGGAGATATGCTGGCTCTATACACGCTAAAAGTCCTGATTATTTACATGGAGTCTGGTGGAGATATGCTGACTCTATACACACTAAAAGTCCTGATTATTTACATGGAGTCTGGTGGAGTTTGGAAGTTACCCTTTAAAATTAAATTTGAGCAACTTTAATGTCAAATCTGTTATTTAGAGGACATGGATCCTTGACAAGAGATTAAAAAATCATGAGTTTAATTAATGAGTGTGTGTGTGTGTGTGTGTGTGTGTGTGTGTGTGTGTGTGTGTGTGTGTGTGTGTCTCTGCCTGCAGGGTTGTTATGAGCTGGTGATGTCCTTTATAGACGGCAACATGGGAATCATCGCTGGTGTTACCTTCGCAATTGCCTTCTCTCAGGTACAAGAAAGTCATTTTACGCACACAGACACACACACACCGACACAGACACACATACACAGACACAAACACAGAGACAGACACACACACAGACACACACACACACACACACACACACACACACACACACCCTTCCACCATTGCCTTATTCTCTCAGGTACTACAAAGTCATTTTTCATTCATAAAATAATAGAAAAAGCAGTTTTCAGCCTCAAATATTTCCCCTTGGATCATTTAACACCCTGAGGGGGGGTGTATCTCACCAGCCAGCCAATCAGGAGTGAAGTCACGAGTCATCTCTATGACATCATGGCTATGTTTCTGTGTGTGTGTGTGTGTGTGTGTGTGTGTGTGTGTGTGTGTGTGTGTGTGTGTGTGTGTCTCAGCTGATCGGTGTGTCTCTGGCCTGCTGTCTGTCTCGCTTCATCAACGCCAACCAGTACGAGATGGTGTGACAGGTAACAAACACACACACACACACACACACACAGATAAACACACAGACATAGATACACACACACACACACACACACACACACACACACACACACACACACACACACAAATAAACACACACATAGATACACACATACACACACACACACACACACACACAGATAAACACACAGACATAGATACACACACACACACACACACATAGATACACAAACACACACACACACACACAGATAAACACACACACATAGATACACACACATACACACACACAGCTAAACACACACACATAAACACACAGACATAGATACACACACATACACACACACAGATAAACACACACACATAAACACACAGACATAGATACACACACACACACACACACACAGACATAGATACACACACACACACACACACACACACAGATAAACACACAGACATACACACACACACACACACACACACAGATACACATATGCATGCACACACAGATATTTTTACGGTGTGGTATTAGTACTTTAAATGCACCCCGTCCTCTCCCTCCTTTCCTCCTTTCCTCCTTCCCTCCTTTCCTCCTTTCCTCCTTCCTTCTCTTTTGCATGCATCCTTTCCCTTATCCTCCCTCCTTAGTTCCCTCTCTCCTTCTTTCCTTCCTTCCTTCCTTCCCTCCTTCCCTCCTTAGTTCCCTCTCTCCTTCTTTCCTTCCTTCCTTCCTTCCCTCCTTAGTTCCCTTTTTCCCTCCTTCCCTACTTAGTTCCCTCTCTCCTTCTTTCCTTCCTTCCTTCCTTCCTTCCCTCCTTCCCTCCTTAGTTCCCTCTCTCCTTCTTTCCTTCCTTCCTTCCTTCCCTCCTTAGTTCTCTCTTTCCCTCCTTCCCTCCTTAGTTCCCTCTCTCCTTCTTTCCTTCCTTCCTTCCTTCCCTCCTTAGTTCCCTCTTTCCCTCCTTCCCTCCTTAGTTCCCTCTCTCCTTCTTTCCTTCCTTCCATCCTTCCTTCCTTCCCTCCCTCCTTAGTTCCCTCTCTCCTTCTTTCCTTCCTTCCCTCCCTCCTTAGTTCCTCTCTCCTTCTTTCCTTCCTTCCATCCTTCCTTCCTTCCTTCCTTCCTTCCCTCCATCCTTAGTTCCCTCCTTCCCTCCTTAGTTCCCTCTCTCCTTCCTTCCTTCCTTCCTTCCTTCCTTCCATCCTTAGTTCCCTCCTTCCCTCCTTAGTTCCCTCTCTCCTTCTTTCCTTCCTTCCTTCCTTCCCTCCTTAGTTCCCTCTTTCCCTCCTTCCCTCCTTAGTTCCCTCTTTCCCTCCTAAGTTCCCTCTTTCCCTCCTTCCTTCCTTTCCTCCTTATTTCCCTCCTTAGTTCCCTCTCTCCTTCCTTCCTTCCTTCCTTCCTCATCACACACCCTTCTTGTTCGTCTTGTTCTTCATCACCTCTGTCTCTCCTCTCCTCTCCTCCTCTCCTCTCCTCTCCTCTCCTCCTCTCCTCTCCTCTCCTCTCCTCTCCTCTCCTCTCCTCTCCTCTCTCCTCTCCTCCAGACGAGAGACGAGGAAGCAGACCTCCTCCCTGAGATCTCTCGGCCATCCAGACCTTCCTCTCGTATATTTATTCAGTTTTTAGACCGAGAACATCGTCGTTAATATTATTGAAATCATTAAATATTTCGTGAACACAACGCTGTTTCCTCCTCCTGGTGTCATTTTCAACAAGTTTCTACATCACAAATTTGGGTTTTTAATCAATAAATTGTCAAAGAAATAAAGTTTTATTCTATTTTATAGCATTTTAAAATGAAAGAAAGACTTGGAGAAGGTCCTGTACAGTAGTTACTTCATGTTGTGTTTAGATATGTTGATGAATCCTCATGACTTATTATATTTGTTAGAGTTTGGAGCTGTCGATTCAAACTGAAAGTTTCTGGACATGAATAAGAGCAAAAATATAATGAAAAATTACATTAAATATAATTCAAAACAAGGTATTTAACACACACAGATATACACACACAGATATACACACACACACACACACAGATATACACACACAAACACACGCACGCACACACAAAGGAACACACACACACACACAGGGACACAAACACACACACATAGAGACAGACACAAACAGACACACACAGACACACACAGATATACACACACAGATATACACACACACACACAGATATACACACACAAACACACGCACGCACACACACAGGGACACAAACACACACACATAGAGACAGACAAATACACACACACATAGAGACAGACACACAGAAGCACACACACACACGAAGCACACACACACACAAACACACTAACACACAGATACACACACACACCCACACACAGATACACACACACACAGATACACACGCACACACATATACACATGCATGCACAGATACACACACACGCACACACACATATACACACATGCACGCACACTCAGACACACATACACTAACAAACACACACATAGGGACACACAAACACACACTAACACACAGATACACACACACGCACACACAGATACACAACACCATGCACAGAAACACGCACACACAGACACACACGCACACACAGACACACACACAGATACACACGCACACACATATACACATGCATGCACAGATACACACACACACGCACACACACACTTATACACACATGCACGCACACTCAGACACACATACACTAACAAACACACACATAGGGACACACACAAATACACACACACAGGGACACACACACACACAGGGACACACACACAAAATACTGAAAAAGTAAATTAAATATAATTCAGAAGGTATTTAACCATAATAAGTGAATATAACGTAATATAAGTTAATGAAACATAACAATAACTATAACTGTTGTTGTCGTGACGGTTGGGGAATCGGATGATCTGTAAACAATGCGTTGACGTCACAGGCTCTTCTCGGCCTGTGATTGGCTGTGCGCTCTTCCCTCTGGCTCTCCTCCGCCCTCCGCCCCTTGCTTCTGTTCCGGCAGCTCCCTCTCTCCCTCCCTCCGCTGCTGCTGTTTCTACCGGACCGGACCCGCTGTCAGACCACAGCAGACCGCTGCTCTCGCTCTCTCTTCGGGGCCGAAAGTACCGACACGACCCGAGGAACAACCGCGGTGAGTCACCAGGCGGCTTCACCGCGGAGCTTTTCCCCGGTTAATCTGACCGAGCCGCTTAGCTAACGGTACCCGGAATTAGCCGGTTAGCCGTCAGTTAGGGTGTGGAGCTTTAGCTTCAGTTAGCCGTAGAGATATATTAGCCGTAGAGTTATCCAGCTGATGCTAACAGGAGCTTTAGCTCTTCTGGGTCGTATTCTGTATTCTAGCCATCAACCAGACTCTGTGTAAATTTCAGAGTATTTAAGAAAATCGGTACATTTCACGTTTTTTTCTGTTTTTTTTTTTTTTTTTTTTTTTTTACATTTGAGCCTATGAGCAATCAACCAAACCTTGTGCACATTAATGAGTATTTAAGAAAGTCACTTAATTTAACTTTTTTTTCCTGTACATTTTACCCTGGAGCCTAGGGGCCATCAACCAAACTCTGTACAAATTTCAGAATATTTGAGAAAATATTCTGCTCACATCCCCAAATAAATATAGAACATAGACAGACATACATTTTAAGATTTTGTGGTCTTTTTCTTTCATAACATGTCTTCTTTAAGACTGGTGGAAATAAAATTATTGAAAAACAATATTATCATCACCAAACTCCACCAGACTCCATGTAAATAATCAGGACTTTTAGCGTGTATAGAGCCAGCATATCTCCACCAGACTCCATGTAAATAATCAGGACTTTTAGCGTGTATAGATCCAGCATATCTCCACCAGACTCCATGTAAATAATCAGGACTTTTAGCGTGTATAGATCCAGCATATCTCCACATGTAAATGGGTGAATTAAGCGTTTATTTCAACCAAACCAGAGTGGTGATTGTTGGAACAGTGGAAAGATGAACCAAGACGGCTTTTGGTAGTTTTATTTAGTTTCTGTCCTCTTTCAGTGAAGTGTGTTTTACAATGATAAAAGTCCTGATTATTTACATGGAGTCTGGTGTAGTTTGGTGGTGGTGATTTCGGGGCTGTTTCATGTTAAACTAAAAGGATCTTACTCTTTAACTAAAAGGTCTATCTCTGTAGGGATCCATCCCATAATGTTTTCAGACTCTTAGAATAATAATCTGAGTCTGTCAGCGGCAACAACACAACTTCTAGTGGACTCTAACTGTTTAACGTGACATTGCGGCTTGTTTTTTTTTGGCTAAATGAACCCTCTCTGTCTTCCTCTATTTTCAAGGTGTCTCCCCGTGGCTTTTCGTGGTGAAACGGGCGGCTGGACATCAGGCCTCTCTCCGACGCTGTGATCCATGAGGACTCGGCTCGCCGTAATAATCCGCTGAAGAGCATTAGCGTGCTAAGTTTAGCGTACCGAGTCGGGGGGTTGGGGTGCCAGCGAGATGCAGATACCCGAGCCCTACAACCAGAAGAACTCGCTGTTCAACACCATGAGCCGCTTCATCGGCGCCGTCAACAACATGGACCAGACGGTGATGGTGCCCAGCCTGCTGCGAGACGTCGAGGACGTGAAGACGGCGACGGAGAGCGCCGCTAACGACGGTAGCGGCGGCGGCGGCGATGCGTTCTACGTACAAGACGGCGACATGTACAGCTCGTACGTGCTGTTGAAGTCCATCCGCAACAACATCGAGTGGGGCGTCCTGCAGGGAGAAGAAGGGCGGAAAGAGATGGTGGGCGTGGTGGGAGGAGGAGGAGGAGAAGAAGAGGAGGAGGAGGAGGAGGAAGAGGAGGACAATGACCTGGAGAAACAGTTTCATTTCCACCTGAGGGGACTCCACGCTGTGCTGTCCAAGCTGACGTGTAAGGCCAACACGCTCACCAGCCGCTACAAGGAGGAGATCGGCTGCAGGAACTGATAGGAGCCGATAATCTGATAGGGCTGTCCTCGATTTAAAGATCTCCTTAGTCCACGAACACTTCTAGGATTTAGTCGACTGATCGATTAGTTGATTTAATCGACAGAGCTGTGAGCTTTGAGAGGTGGTTAAGACTAGAAAAGCACAACATACAGTACAGGCCAAAAGTTTGGACACACCTTCTCATTCGATGCGTTTCCTTTTTATTTTCATGACTATTTACATTGTAGATTCTCACTGAAGGCATCAAAACTATGAATGAACACATATGGAATTATGTACTTAACAAAAAAGTGTGAAATAACTGAAAACATGTCTTATATTTTAGATTCTTCAAAGTAGCCCCCTTTTTTTTTTTTGATAACTCTGCAAACCCTTGGTGTTCTCTCAATGAGCTTCATGAGGTAGTCACCTGAAATGGTTTTACCTTCACAGGTGTGCTTTGTCAGGGTTCATTAGTGGAATTATTTCCCTTATTAATAAAAAAGCAAAGGGTGGCTACTTTGAAGAATCTAAAATATAAGACATGTTTTCAGTTATTTCACACTTTTTTTGTTAAGTACATAATTCCATATGTGTTCATTCATAGTTTTGATGCCTTCAGTGAGAATCTACAATGTAAATAGTCATGAAAATAAAAAGGAAACACATTGAATGAGAAGGTGTGTCCAAACTTTTGGCCTGTACTGTACATGTAGTTAATTAACCATCTGTAAAACTGAGTTTCTCCACAATTAATCCTGCAAAAGCACCACTTTAAATCTTGTGTTTACCATAAATGTGCTCACAAGTTTCTTGGAAATGAGTAATTAAGCATGAATAAGCATAAAAAATGACTAATGGACTAAAGAAATCTTAGTCGACTGAGACCCAAACGACCGATTAGTCGACTAATCGACTAAGAGGTGGCAGTCCTAATAATTTGGGTTGTTTTTTGCTCGCCAATCGGCTCGGTAACTTACGAGTTTAGACGCAGGGGGGAAAAAAACGTAACTCTCCTGGTGTCTTTGGATCAAATCTGACCCATTTTCAAGAAGTTTCTATAGCAGAAATTTGGGTTTCTGTCAACGAAATTGTCCAAAAAAACAAATGTATATGAACGTGGATGGTTCTGTATAACTATTACTCTTCACGAGTCAAATGAACGATCAGTTCACTACTTTCATTCCATTTTATAGCATTTTGGGGGGGGGGGAATTTATAAAAGAATATTAAAAAAAATCCCAAAAAAACTTAAAAACGTGGAAAAAAACAACAAATGTCAAAAAAAAGTGTCAAAAATGTTGAGAAAAGACGACCAAATAGTTTTAATTTTAAATCTTGATCCAGAAAAACTAAAGAAGGTTGATTGGGAAGAGCAACACAAGGGTTTAAAATGTCTCTTTAATGTTTATTGGATTTACACTCTTTGAAATGTTGGAACAGATGAATCTAGAGCTGCAAAGATGAATCTAGAGCTGCACTGATTAATCTAGAGCTGCACTGATTAATCTAGAGCGGCACAGATTAATCTAGAGCTGCAAAGATTAATCTAAAGCTGCACTGATTAATCTAGAGCTACGAAGATTAATCTAGAGCTGCAACATTTAATCTAGAGCTGCAACATTTAATCTAGAGCTGCAAAGATGAATCTAGAGCTACGAAGATGAATCTAGAGCTGCGAGGATTAATCTAGAGCTGCACTGATTAATCTAGAGCTGCACTGATTAATCTAGAGCGGCACAGATTAATCTAGAGCTGCAAAGATTAATCTAGAGCTGCACTGATTAATCTAGAGCTACGAAGATTAATCTAGAGCTGCAACATTTAATCTAGAGCTGCAACATTTAATCTAGAGCTGCAAAGATGAATCTAGAGCTACGAAGATGAATCTAGAGCTGCGAGGATTAATCTAGAGCTGCACTGATTAATCTAGAGCTGCACTGATTAATTTAGAGCTGCACTGATTAATCTAGAGCGGCACAGATTAATCTAGAGCGGCACAGATTAATCTAGAGCTACGAAGATTAATCTAGAGCTGCAACATTTAATCTAGAGCTGCAACATTTAATCTAGAGCTGCAACATTTAATCTAGAGCTGCACAGATTAATCTAGAGCTGCACTGATTAATCTAGAGCTGCACAGATTAATCTAGAGCGGCACAGATTAATCTAGAGCTGCAAAAATAAATCTAGAGCTGCACTGATTAATCTAGAGCTGCACAGATTAATCTAGAGCGGCACAGATTAATCTAGAGCTGCAAAAATAAATCTAGAGCTGCACTGATTAATCTAGAGCAGCAACATTTAATCTAGAGCTGCACAGATTAATCTAGAGCGGCACATATTAATCTAGAGCTGCACAGATTAATCTAGAGCGGCACATATTAATCTAGAGCCACGAAAATAAATCTAGAGCTGCACAGATTAATCTAGAGCTGAACAGATTAATCTAGAGCTGCAAATATTAATGTAGAGATGCACAGATTAATCTAGAGCTGCGAAAATGAATCTAGAGCTGCGAAAATAAATCTAGAGCTGCACTGATTAATCTACAGCTGCAAAAATTAATATAGAGCTTCAAAAATTAATCTAGAGCTGCAAAAATTAATCTAGAGCTGCAAAAATTAATCTAGAGCTGTAAAGCTGAATCTAGAGCTGCACTGATTAATCTAGAGCTGCACAGAGTATTTTTAGACTGTTTTTGATAATTATTAATCAGTTTGAGTCATTTTTTTATGATAAAACAGGTAAATTTGTGTGATGTCATCTTCTTAAATGTGAATATTTTCTACTTTCTTCTCGACTCTGGGACTACACTAAACCTTCCATTCTTCCTTCCTGCATTTCTTTCCTTCCCTTCCTCCTTTCCTCGGTTCTTCCTTATTTATTCCTCCTTTACTTTCTTCTCATCCTTCCTTCCTTCCTTCCCTTTTCTTTCATCCTTCTTGTCCTCCCTACTTTATTCCCTTAGTACTTTCTTTACTATTTCCTTCCTTCTTTACATTCTAACTTAAAAGCTTAAAGTGTGGAGCCACACGCACACACACAGACACACACACACACACACACACACACACACACACACACACACACACACACACACACACACACACACACACACACACACACACACACACACACACACACACACACACACACAGAGACACACAGACACACACACACACACACACACACACACACAGAGACACACAGGCACACACGCACACACACACACACACACACACACACACACACACACAGAGACACACACACACACACACACACACACACACAGAGACAGACACACACACACACACACACAGAGACACACAGACACACACACACACACACACACACACACACAGACAGACACACAGACAGAGACACACACACACAGAGACACACACACACACAGAGACACACACACACACACACACACACACAGAGACACAGACACACACACACACACACACACACACACAGAGACACACAGACAGAGACACAGACACACACACACACACACACAGAGACACACACACACACAGACACACAGAGACACACAGACACACACACACACAGAGAGACACACACAGACACACACACACACACACAGAGACACACATACAGAGACACACACAGAGACACACACACACACAGAGAGAGACACATACAGAGACACACACACACAGATACACAATCACACACCCACACACACATAGACACACAACAGACGGACACACAATCTCACACAC
>NW_021166548.1:57500-68331 GCF_004354835.1 Perca flavescens
TGAGTCTGTCAGCGGCTAAAACAGCACTTTTAATCAACTTTTTGCCCGTTAACGCTACATTCCAGTAACCCTTTAAAGTCTGTGTAAAGTCAGTAGCGTTTGAGTTTAGAAAATCCCTACGCACCTCAAACGTCTCCAACCTTACGCTCATCTTCTTTTATGGTTTTATGGTCCAAAAGATTTCAGCCGAAAGTTTTACCGATGTATTTAATTTATAGTTTGTCTGTCTTCTTCTTCTTCTGTAAAGATTGAACCTTTTTTGTTAAAGGGAACTTATTTTGGGGGGTAAATGCTCGTTACATTTCATTTATTTAATTTAATTTTTCATTTTAAAGCAGCTGCACGGTTAATGTGACCAAAATACTTATTTTTATTTTTTTATACCCAAATAAAAATAATGAGCTTTTATTTTGACGGGCAGATTTTCAAAATAAAATACCTGCGCAAAAAAAATTAATGAATAAATCTAAAAAACTGTAGTTTTTAGTTTCCTGTAGTTTTATCCTCTGGTTTTCTTTTTTCTTTGTTGATCTGTTTTCTGTAAAACTGCAACTGTCTGTCTTGGGATTTCTTGGAACTATTTTAATAAATGTTTAAGAAATAAAATGTTTTAAATGGAAAATCTTCCTCCTGAAGCTGAATTTTAATAGCCTAGAAATCTAGACCACCCTAGTGGCAGCAAATGTATTTTGCAGCTAGGGTCAGTCTAGGCACTCTCCATTGACTTTCGAGCTGCAAAAAAAAGAATCCCATCAAGGGCCAGACATGTACATTTTATTGACATGCTTTATTTAATCAAACAAGGCCAAACGTCTGTATTATTGCATGTCTCACACAGTCTTCTCACTTACAGCTCGGTCGACATAAAGCCCCAAAAATTTAACTTGGCCATCAAAGAAAAAAGTGACACAAGAATATCGAAAAAAAAAAACGTCAAAAAATGCGACAAAAACATCTGAAAAAGTGGCAAAAATGCTGAAAAAAAACACCAACAGCCTTAGCGAAAGTGACTAAAACTAGTTGAGCCAAAATGTATTATGAACCTAAATTGATATGCGGGCCGGATCAAAATGTGCAAGGGGCCGGATTTGGCCCCCGGGCCTTGAGTTTGACACGTGTTATGGAATATGGACCAGGAACCTGAAATGGGACCTTTTTATTCCTAAATTCTCGTTACACAAACAGCAAATCTCCTTTTCCGACATGTTGCTAGCTTGCTGAGCTAATGAGCTATGCTCTGCCTGCAGCAGCAGCAGCAGGGGTAGCCTGGCTCGTGGTTGTATTTTCATACGCTTCGTGGATCTGATTGGTTGATTTGGCCCGTCTATCACCAACTATAGGAGGTGATAGACAGATGGTTTATCCAATCAGCTAACCAGGATTTTCGCCCCTTCCCAAAAGTTCTTCCAACGGAAGGTTCCCAGATGGATATGCCGAGCAAATGCGAAGCGATCCATCTGGTGGAGTCAGGTTAGTGGCCGAGAGCATCAGGTGTGTGTAAACATGGAGGCCACAATAACTAAAGATCTGCTGCTGTTTTCTTATGCGAGCCTCCAAACAGCACATGGACAGGTGTGTGTTTGGGGGGAAAAGACCTATTTTATACATGGGCTTATTTATGAATAATCTGAAACATGTTATGTCTGTGCATGTTTCTTGGCAGAGGCATTTGTCCACAATAAACAGTTTATTGTCATTGAAATATCTGAACAACTTGGTGCTGCTAGGAAAACAATTTTATACATAAATGTAGATATTTTAAGACCAAACCCTCCCTGATCCATTGGAAGAATGAGTTCAATCTTTTGTGCAAGTCATTGAAACGGGTTAAAGATAAAAAAAAATACCCTATTTGAGATAGCCCCTTCTCTTTATTTATTTTTTTTTTATTTATTTTATTTTATATCACTCTTTATGTTGATTTGAAAGATATAAGCTCCTAGGTTTTTTTTTTTTTTTTTTTTTTTTTTTTTAGATGGATTTGTGATTGTGCCTTGTTTGTTTGTATTTCTATGTTCTTAATTAATGAATAAAAAAATAAATAATTGAAATATGTAGGGCTGTGCAATTAATCAAAATTTAATCGTGATTATGATTTTGGCTCCCGCCGATCACAAAAACAGAATAATCGAGAAAAACAATTATTTAGCTCATTACTTTTTGCAAGTAAACTCTTATTTACTCTCTCGTGTTCTGACTGAAAAAATAAAGTTTAAATAGGACAAGTATTAAGGCAAAGTTCACATTTGTGTTTTTTTTACTGTTGATTTATTTAACTTTTTCCACTGTTTTTTAAGTTCAATAACTGCAACATCTTTCCAGAAGTCAACGAGTAATCGTATCAAATTACTGTGATTTCAGTATTGACCGAAATAATCGTGATTATCGCGCCCGAGTTTCCCACTTCTGATTCCCAACAGGAGGTTAGGTGAATGGTGACGTTTTCACTCGGAAAAAACGTTTTTCCGATGTCCGTGAACGCACGGTTCAGCTTTTCTTTGAGAAAGGAACAAAGGACAGCACACAAGTCATTCTTAAAAAAGGAAGATGTGTTCAGAGTTTAAAGTTTAATCTATCAACTAGCTTCTCTACCTTCTTCGTTGCTCTGATTGGTTGGAGCACTATCCTATTGGTGCAGAGGGGAATTTGAAAGACAACCGTTTGTCCCGCCCCTCGGATTGAGCCCTGACCAATGGGGGAGTTCCCAGACCTCAACATCTGGATGTGGGGCTGGCTGGTCAGGCTAGAATTTTAATGTTTAGGATTTAAATCTAAAGTCTTAAAACAGATGAAAGTTTTATTTTGAAGTTTAAGATCAACTTCACAATAAGTCCACTATTTTATTTTAAACAAATTTGTGTGTGTGTGTGTGTGTGTGTTAATAAATGGGGGGAGATTACAGGCTTTAAAGACTTAACAGGCAGTAATATGGTGTGTAAAACGGCGTCAGGTAAACACACACACACACACACACACACACACACACATACTCTGTCTCTCTATAGAGTAACATTACCAATAATCAGTAACATTATAATTCATCATTTTGTTGTTTGTTAACAGTTAAAATAACTTGTAACTGAAGATTATTCACTGCTGGTTATCTGATCTCTGTTGTCAGAGTGTTTCTGGTTCTCCAGGATTCTCTCTGTACTCCTCTTCCTCCTCCTGATGAAGCTGAAACAGGTTGGTTGTTTTGCTGTCAGAGATAAAGGTTGATAAGATGTCTCGGTGTCCCAGAGTTCTTCCAGGTCCAGCTGCAGCGTGAGAAACCCTCCAATCAGAGCAGTCCAGTCTGTAAGTCTGTCACTTTTTCCTTTTCATATTGTGTTGCGTTGAGGGAGCAAAGAGTCTGTCTGTTTTCTCTCAACGTTAGTTTCCCTGCTCAGCCAGCTGCTGTAACTTCACACTGTGCTATTAGTACTTTTACTGCAGCAGGGACGTGCACAGGAATTTGGAGGGGCTATTGCTCTAATCTGGAACCCTAATCTGGAACCCCCCCCCCCACACACACACACACACACACACACACACACACACACACACACACACACACACACACACACACACACACACACACACCGTTCAGCATTCAAAGATAGAGATGTCTCCAAAGGGAAATTTATAGTTCTGAATAAGTTCCACAGTATAATGCACCTTTTAAGTTAAGAATACTATTGGCTGCAGCATCTATCTTCGTCCTCATTACGCTTTTACTGACATGGTGACATGGCCCTTTTATAGGAACACTCACCGTCCTCATTATGGAGCCGTCTGATTGGTTGAGTGATGCTCTGCAAACTCTCCCTCCCTCTCCGGTCTGGAGCCTTGTGGTAGGCCTCATCTTGAATACAATTATTAGAATATGAACTAATATATTAGGGGTGGTACGGTTCACAAAACCTTCGGTTCGTATCACGGTTTTCGGTTCTGTACGGTTCTTGTTATTTTTTCTTTTACTCTTTAACACAAATATACTTCAGCATATGATATATAGCTTAGTTATCCACAATGCAGGATACAGTATTAAAACATAATTCTATCTTGTAATCATGCACAAACGGAATTTGACTTTAAGCCCATAAATGGGACCATCTCTGAGGAAAGCGAGGTGAGATTTTGATACAGCAAGAGGGAAGACATTGTCCTGATTTCAACAAGTTTTTCATTTATTTGGCAAAAAAAATGAGTATGTATTGCCATTTACAGGAACTTATGTGCCTTTTTTTTTTAGCACATGAAGATTGAAATATAGAATTATAATTGGAATAACTTGCATTTATCAAACTAACAACTTCAGTGTAGCTCTTACAAAAATACAGGTGACGTGACCTGTGTGCAGCACTGCACACTCCACCATTGAGGAGCGCTCGACTCTGCTCGCCGCCTCTCAAAATCTGAGTAAAATCTTCTAAACTGTCCTTTGTCGATCTGAAATGAAGACAGATTCAGCAACTGCACGGCCTATTTCTCTCTTAAAATGTTTTCAGAAACACGTTTTGGTGAACTATTTTCGTAAAATATGAGATCGTATTCTGAACGAGACGCTATTAGAGTCGGTTTTGAAATTCGGCAGCAGCCACGCGCACGTGACACGTTCGTCCAATCAGCTGCCACGTGTTGCGTTCGTCACGCTCATATCCGGTAAGTGTTTTAACATAAGTGTTCAAAGAAGGCACAACGGCAGTAAGTGGTTTGTGCACATTAGAAGTGTATTGACGAACCGTGCTACACACACACGCTCCGAACCGAGACAAGCGAACCATACCACCCCTAGTGAATGTGTGTGTGTGTGTGTGTGTGTACACACACACACACACACACACACACACACAGTACAGGCCAAAAGTTTGGACCCACCTTCTCATTCAATGAGTTTCCTTTTTATTTTCATGAGTATTTACATTGTAGATTCTCACTGAAGGCATCAAAACTATGAATGAACACATATGGAATTATGTACTTAACAAAAAAGTGTGAAATAACTGAAAACATGTCTTATATTTTAGATTCTTCAAAGTAGCCACCCTTTGCTTTTTTATTAATAAGGGAAATAATTCCACTAATGAACCCTGACAAAGCACACCTGTGAAGGTAAAACCATTTCAGGTGACTACCTCATGAAGCTCATTGAGAGAACACCAAGGGTTTGCAGAGTTATCAAAAAAAGCAAAGGGTGGCTACTTTGAAGAATCTAAAATATAAGACATGTTTTCAGTTATTTCACACTTTTTTGTTAAGTACATAATTCCATATGTGTTCATTCATAGTTTTGATGCCTTCAGTGAGAATCTACAATGTAAATAGTCATGAAAATAAAGAAACACATTGAATGAGAAGGTGGGTCCAAACTTTTGGCCTGGACTGTACGTGTTGGCCACCACGAAAAAAACGATAGAAACGTCACCGAGAACACGTATCAGTAGAGATAAGCGTGTGAGTGACTGAGCTATCAGGGAGCATTTGGAGATGCCTGATGAAGTTCCACGTTGTTGATCCAGCATCATTTATCTTGGTGCCACACACCTTGCATGCAGCTGTTCTCTTACTGCCACTGTTTACCAAGTTATTGAAAACAAAACTAATGACAAAAGGCACAACTCTGGGAGGATTTGGTGTCGCCATCGGCAATGCATTTGTTGAAACGTGAGTGTGTGCACATAAGGCAAAATGCATGTGTCATTACGTCAAAGGGACAGGGGACGTGCAGCTCGTCATACGTTTCCCCAACGTGTATGCGCCAATAAAAGAAAATAGAAATACATGAATGCATTTAGATTTAAAAAGCAATAATTGCATGAAAACGGTTTGTTGACGAGTCTCGAAGCTCGAGTCAGAGTCAAGTCTGAAGTCAGCTCTTTGTGCAACTCGAGTCCGAGTCTCAGACTCAAGTCCAAGTCTGAGAGTCCCCCCCACTCGCTTTGTATTAAACAGTGGTTGGTGTATTTTTTAGACATAGTTATGCTTGAGCTCTCTCTACGGCAAGGATTACCGTATTTTCCTTTTTTTCGTACTTTGGCTGGTCCTGCGACTTATAGTCAGGTGCAACTTATATAAAAAAATATATATAATTTGCATTTACATGTTAATTCATACTGAAAACATTACCGTCTACAGCCACGAGAGGGCGCTCTAGGCTTGTGACAACTAGAACGCAGCGACTAAAGACAACTGAGAAAGAAAAGAGACAAACTGCAGGTAGTAAAATATGCAGCCCCGAAAACGGTAATCGAGCAGCAGAAAGAGAGTTTGGAATGAGGGAGAAACTTATGAGGGAGACTGGAGAAAAGGTGACTCTTACTGCAATGAAGAAAACAAAGAAAGCTAATCGGCTAATCGTGGGCTGAAAGTTACATTAACATACCGGACACCTACCCTATTCAGCCTGTTGTTCTGGGTGCTACTGTGTAGTTGACAGATGGATAAAGGCTGTTTTTGGTCTTGGATTTTGTGAAATTAATATGTTTTTTTTTCCTCTTCATGACACATTTTTTGACTGATGCGACTTATAGTCCGGAAAATACGGTAACAAAGCCAAGTCATCGTCTGACTGTAGACCTATGGGAAAGCACACGCCGGTATCAGGCATAGTGACCTCAGCATCACAAGAAGGCCCCCGCAGAGGGTGGGGGGTGGGAGAGGGTTGTTGTTCTTGTTCAGTTTGTATTTCTCTGTTCTGTTCTGTATGTTTGCATTAGAGTTAACCCTAACCCTAACCTCTCTGGTGGTATTCCTCTCTTTCCAACAGGACCCATCAGAGACCAGATCCTGCTGAACCAGAACCCAGCTGTGTGTCCATGAAGAGGGTCCGGTCCATGGAGCCATCACTACCTTAAAAAACAAGGTGACCTGTAAGGGAGATTAGAATGGAGAAAAGTGAGAGGGAGCAAATTGAAATGGAGATGAGGAGACTGGAAATGGAGAGGAGAGGACTAAGATTGAGGTGAGTTGTTGTGAAACCTCCAGCAAACAGGAAGTAGTGTTGTCTCATTGGGTGGTTGTAGAGGGTCTCTGTGTTTCCAGCCCCCTGTCGTCCAGCTGAACTCTGAGGTTACTTATACACTACTACACTTGCAATTCTCGGTCTACTCCAGAGTTTTAGCTCCAGTAGCAGAAGGTGGTAGTTTTGCTTTTAGTTGCAGAAGAGACTACAGAGGAAGAGCAGCCAGCAATGTCGGAAAATAAGATGAGAGAGATATAGAAATAAACCCTGTGTTGCCTGTCTCAGAAGTGTAACATTTACTGCACAGCGATCTTGACATTATATTATAATGTAGTAAACACTGTCTGCATGAAGTTTTGAAAACTGTAGCCACACTTGTGTTCTCTTTACCGGCATTGCTGTGACTTTATCAAAGTTTAACCTCAACGAGAAATATCATCACGTTTTAATATCAGCCTACAAGATCTGGTCAGACCTCTAATAAACAACCGGTTAGCTTCAAATCAGACTGGTTCAGACTGGTACACTGCTTACAGGCTTTCAGGTACCAAAGTTTGGCACTGATTGATTTCAGGTGAATTGACCCTTCGCTAAGCCACGCCCGAAAATCGCCACACCGTAGCTAGCAGAGTTCATACGTTTTGAAAAAACCTGGAAAAGTTATGGCATTTGAAAAATGCAAATTCCAGGCCTGGAAAGGTTTTGGAAACCTAAAAAGACCCAGAAAGTTTTGGAAAAGTCATGGAATTATTTTTAACCCAGCATAATAATGTATTTTCACGAAGTCTTAACCTCAGCGTTGTATTCGGGGAGAGATATTAAGAATCCCACTATGAACCACATTATCATTCATTTATAGTTAAACCTCTGAGGGGAAACTTTAACACAGATTTGTATTCCTATTGTATAATGTCGACTGACATTTTCCGGAACAAATAGTCATTAAAATTTGCCGAAAAGTATTGGTTAAAATGCGTATGAACCCTGAATTAGGCGCGGGAGGTCTGTTGAGCTTTCGAGCGAGGGAAACATGCCGAAGTGCTGTGCATATGGATTGTGCAAATCTGATACCCGGTAACCTAAAACCCAAGGGAAGAAAAGGCAAGCGTGGATCAAGCAGTGTGGGAGACCCCATTCACAACTAAATGTCGACAGGATTAACTAAAACACCTGGCTAGCTACGTTTGCTCCAAGATAAGAACACGCTTTGAACGTAAAATAAGATGATTAAAGGCAAGACGGAGGTTCACTGACATACTTTACCCTCAGAGCCCTACGGCATCGCCCACGACCTCAAACGGCACCTCAGATTAATATTTAGATAATTTAATAACGGTTTAATGTAGGGCTGCAGCTATCGATTATCGATTATTATTTTACATCATCACATACCTTCACCATACCCACACATCATCACATACCCTTCACCATACCCCCACATCATCACATACCCTTCACCATACCCCCCCACATCATCACATACCCTTCACCATACCCCCCACATCATCGCATACCCTTCACCATACCCCCCACATCATCACATACCCTTCACCATACCCCCACATCATCACATACCTTCACCATACCCCCCATCATCACATACCCTTCACCATACCCCCCCATCATCACATACCCTTCACCATACCCCCACATCATCACATACCCTTCACCCATACCCCACATCACCATCACATACCTTCACCATACCCACACATCATCACATACCTTCACCATACCCACACATCATCACATACCTTCACCATACCCACACATCATCACATACCCTTCACCATACCCCCACATCATCACATACCCTTCACCATACCCCCCACATCATCACATACCCTTCACCATACCCCCCCCACATCATCACATACCCTTTACCCCCACATCATACCCCTTCACCATCCCCACATCATCACATACCTTCACCATACCCCCCACATCATCACATACCTTTCACCATACCCCCACATCATCATATACCTTCACCATACCCCCCCACATCATCACATACCTTCACCATACCCCCACATCATCACATACCTTCACCATACCCCCACATCATCACATACCCTTCACCATACCCCCACATCATCACATACCCTTCACCTTCACCATACCCTTCACCCCCACATCATCACATACCCCTTCACCATATCCCCCATACCCCCCCACACCATCACATCACATACCCTTCACCATACCCCCACATCATCATACCCTTCACCATACCCCCACATCATCACATACCCTTCACCATACCCCCACATCATCACATACCCTTCACCATACCCCCCACATCATCACATACCCTTCACCATACCCCCCCCACATCATCACATACCCTTCACCATACCCCCACATCATCACATACCCTTCACCATACCCCCATCATCACATACCCTTCACCATACCCCCACATCATCACATACCCTTCACCATACCCCCACATCATCACATACCCCCTTCACCATCACATACCCCCACCATCATCACATACCCTTCACCATACCCCCACATCATCACATACCCTTCACCATACCCCCCACATCATCACATACCCTTCACCATACCCCCACATCATCACATACCCTTCACCATACCCCCCACATCATCACATACCCTTCACCATACCCCCACATCATCACATACCCTTCACCATACCCCACATCATCACATACCCTTCACCATACCCCCCACATCATCATACTTCACCATACCCCCACATCATCACATACCCTTCACCATCATCACATACCCTTCACCATACCCCCCACATCATCACATACCCTTCACCATACCCCCACATCATCACATACCCTTCACCATACCCCCACATCATCACATACCCTTCACCATACCCCCACATCATCACATACCCTTCACCATACCCCCCACATCATCACATACCCTTCACCATACCCCCACATCATCACATACCCTTCACCATACCCCCCATCATCACATACCCTTCACCATACCCCCCCACATCATCACATACCCTTCACCATACCCCCACATCATCACATACCCTTCACCATACCCCCACATCATCGCATACCCTTCACCATACCCCCCCCGATACCCCTTCACCATCATCACATACCCTTCACCATACCCCCACATCATCGCAGATACCCTTCACCATACCCCCACATCATCACCCACCATACCCTTCACCATACCCCCCCCATCATCATACCCTTCACCATACCCCCACATCACCATACCCTTCACCCCCCATCATCACCCTTCACCATACCCCACATCATCCATACCCCCACCATACCCCCACATCATCGCATACCCTTCACCATACCCCACATCATCGCATACCCTTCACCATACCCCCACATCATCGCATACCCTTCACCATACCCCCCCCACATCATCGCATACCCTTCACCATACCCCCCACATCATCACACCCTTCACCATACCCCCACATCATCGCATACCCTTCACCATACCCCCACATCATCACATACCCTTCACCATACCCCCCACATCATCACATACCCTTCCACCATACCCCACATCATCACATACCCTTCACCATACCCCACATCATCACATACCCTTCACCATACCCCCACATCATCACATACCTTCACCATACCCCACATCATCACATACCCTTCACCATACCCCCCACATCATCACATACCTTCACCATACCCCCACATCATCACATACCCTTCACCATACCCCCACATCATCACATACCCTTCACCATACCCCCACATCATCACATACCTTCACCATACCCCCACATCATCACATACCCTTCACCATACCCCCACATCATCACATACCCTTCACCATACCCCCACATCATCACATACCCCTTCACCATACCCCCCCACATCATCACATACCTTCACC
>NW_021166548.1:96331-116331 GCF_004354835.1 Perca flavescens
CCACCACGCGGTACACACAACCACCACGCGGTACACACAACCACCACACGGTACACACAACCACCACGCGGTACACACAACCACCACGCGGTACACACAACCACCACGCGGTACACACAACCATCACGCGGTACACACAACCACAACGCGGTAATCACAACCACCACACGGTACACACAACCACCACACGGTACACACAACCACCACGCGGTAATCACAACCACCACACGGTACACACAACCATCACGCGGTACACACAACCACCACACGGTACACACAACCACCACACGGTACACACAACCACCACGCGGTAATCACAACCACCACACGGTACACACAACCACCACGCGGTACACACAACCACCACGCGGTACACACAACCACCACGCGGTACACACAACCACCACGCTGGTACACACAACCACCACGCTGGTACACACAACCACCACGCTGGGTACACACAACCACCACGCTGTACACACAACCACCACACGGTAATCACAACCACCACACGGTACACACAACCACCACGCTGTACACACAACCACCACGCTGTACACACAACCACCACGCGGTACACACAACCGCCACGGTACACACAACCACCGCGGGTACACACAACCACCACGCGGTACACACAACCACCACGCGGTAATCACAACCACCACACGGTACACACAACCATCACACGGTACACCCAACCATCACACGGTACACACAACCACCACACGGTACACACAACCACCACGCTGCACACACAACCATCACGCTGTACACACAACCACCACGCGGTAATCACAACCACCACACGGTACACACAACCACCACGCGGTACACACAACCACCACACGGTACACACAACCACCACGCGGTACACACAACCACCACGCGGTACACACAACCATCACGCGGTACACACAACCACCACGCGGTAATCACAACCACCACACGGTACACACAACCACCACGCGGTACACACAACCACCACACGGTACACACAACCACCACGCGGTACACACAACCACCACGCGGTACACACAACCATCACACGGTAATCACAACCACGGTAAAACAATACAAATAGGTTATTATAGCCAGACAATTTTAATGATAGTGTGAACTGAAAGACATGTTGGCATTAACTTAGCTCTCTGTATGGTTAACCATAACGTTCGTTCCCTTTAGCCAGCGAGCTATAAGGACATTAACGTTAGCAATTAGCCGTTAGCTCAAGGGTTTAAAACTTATGTTGTAGCTAGCTAGCTAACTGCCTCTCCTTTAACGTTAGCTAGTAAATCTCTAGTTTTTCTATATTGCTATTGTGGTTCCTAACTGTAAACACACATTACTCCTTAGACGGAATTAACTATATAACGTTAACGTTATGAGTATTATTTAGCATCCCAAACGTCATGATTGATTGACGCACTTGACAGTGAAGATGACGGAGGCAAATGGGATCGTTAGCGTTAGCGTTATGGCCTGAGCTCGGACTTTTTATAAAACCTGATAATAACGCAAAAGAGGACAATGATAAAGTAGAGACTTGCCCTTCCTACGTGTTAAGCAGCCTCACAGTTACGAGGTATGTTTGTGTTTAGGTGTATCTCTGCATTGTTAATATGTAGCTAGCTAAGGTAATGTTAGCTAACGTTAGCCTAGCCTCGAGTGAGTCAGCAGAAAATCAAGCTAGCGTTATTTTTACAATAATTAGAAGTATAACGAGACGGTTGTGTTTCTACGATATTAGCGCATATTTGAATGTAAGTGTATTGTGTAACGTGACGCTTAATATGGATAAGCTGTCGCTACGTTTTCATTATGTAGATGGTCTGGCAAAGCGAAACTAATGTTGAACTAAACTTAGCAGTAGCAGCTAGCTAGTATTGTCGGCTTGTACTCAAATTCAGTCTTGATTATCATCCTTAGACTTTGTAACCTGTGGTCTGAAGAAAATGTTGTACTATGGAAATATGTATTACAGTATCTTGGGTGACACATGCTTAAATAGGATGGACAAAGTTGCGTTTTTAGATTTTTTACTGATTATTTTCTGCTGTTTTTGTGTTGATTTGTAGTCTTAGCAGTGGGGGCAGGTCATGACATATGCTACTTTATTTATTGCAACTCATCTTAGTAATATGATCTATAATCAGACTTGATATTGCTGTGGAAAGGTTATATCAACTAGTATGTATACTAAGCAATACAAAATATTGATTTTGTGGAATGGAACCTGGTAATGAAGCTGTTATTTCTTCGATATACTTTTAAGGATTCAAGTCCCAGCCCCGAACCGGCTGCCTTCAGAGCAACACAGAGCTTCTTTGGAACAAGGAGCAACATTTGTAAGTTCATGGTAATTTAATCTTGAATAACTTATTTTTTAATTGAGTGAGAAGCTTTTTCAAAAGCTTCACTTTGATTGGACAATTTTGATGTAAGTCAGAGGCATAGTCATGATATTCATATATATGTGTATACTTTCTTTCTCTGTTCATTAATCATTTTTATAGAATATCCGTGAGATCTTTAAGATGATGGAAAATGCATGGTTAGTGGTCCTGAGGAACAGAATCACATAAATAATGAAAGATGTGCCATGGTCCGGATACTTGTGTCCCACTAGTAAGTAAGTATTTTTCACACACAGATTATTATTTTATTATTTTTAAGTTGTGGGCTAGTTCTTCACTAATGTGAACTGCATCTAAACTATTTATCTCATCCCTTTGATCTGGGATCAGTTAGTGCAATCTTGATTTATTTTTTTATTTTATATTATTTTTTTGATAATTACTGTAAAAGAAACTGTCAATATATTGTGTTATGTGGTAGTGTTAAATGCTAATAAAATGCATATTGTTGTCAAGTCCATCTTCAGATGCAAAGGCTATGCTGGCATCATCAATTGTGGATCAGTTTCCATGCCTGAAGGACTGTCGAGGCACAGGCTATGGAAGTTTTTAACCACACAATAATTAACTGACCTGAAGCAAATGTGACAATCCCTGCTAGGGCTGTGATGGTTGGTGAGAAAGCAGTGTATCACGTAATATGGGGGTTAAAAACCTGTTATGAGAGTAGTGTGGCAGGTGCCTTAAATCAGGGACAGTGTGGCCGCAGAAGGAAAGCGAGCGGTGAGAGTAGCATTTATGAGTGCAAGAGGAAAAAGAGATAAAAAGATAATGCAAAGTGAGTTAAAAGTGAACAACAAACCACAAGATTCTCAAGACAAGGTGGCTTCATGTGTTGATACTGGCGGTAAAGTGAAGGAGTTACCCTAAAAACATGGGCTTAAACCTTACAACATAAGTTGCAACACAATACGATCATCTTTAGAAAGAAAACGTCAACCAAGTTTGAGCTTTTTGTGCAGAATCAGGCAGGACATGTAAGGCAAGAGCTATTCTATTATTGGCTCAGCTTTATCCTAATTTTTACTTCAGCTCTTACTTTCAGAGTTGCTTCTGGCTTAGTTATTACCTAATGTGTTTTTTTAATCATTTTTGTTTACTTCTAAACTTTAGGACGACGCATGGTTCACCCCAGGGAGAGGGCATAAACCGGGCAACAGGCTTTCTGGAAGAGCATCTCCGTAATGTCTGAAAAAGACTCCACTCTGGCAGGCAGGCAGTACATTTAACATCACAAGTGCCACAAGACACCCGAGTCATTTTACCAGGTACAGCAAGATGTCTGGCTCCTCCATTTCAATCCAAGTCATGTTGATGCATTTAGAAGTGGATTTGACTTATCCTCTCTCCTGTTTGCAACATAACAAGTACTTCTTACTTGAACTCTATGGGCCAGTTTCATATACAGAGATTAAACTTTTTACATAACTGTTCATTTAATTGTTCTTGTAGTCTAGGGCTAGGCTTGATTCTTGTATGGGAAACCGGCCCACTCTATTAAAACATTAGATATCTTAATATGTCACAGCTTGGTAGAACTTATTCATTTTATCCAGTTGACGGAGTGACTGAAGAACAACATCTGGCCACAGTCCCAGGTTGGCCAACACATGCTGGAGACTTCCATCCATAGGGCCCAGTGGATCCCATCACTGGGACTACATCAGTAATGCTAGACATTAGCACAGAGTTTCCATGCTTAGTGGACACTCCAGGCATGGTGAGCTAGAATCTTACAAAATAAAATGTTGTGTTGTGGTGCTGGGATTGTTGTTCGATGTCAACTTTGTGCTAAATTTTGGGAGTTCATCTAGACTACCGTCTTTCAGATACCAGGACTTAAATCAAACACTGTCAAATTAATGAGAGCTCAGGTTGCTAGTTGATAGTTCAATGCATGAAGTGCTGTACCAAAATAACCCAAGTTGGTAACCCGGCAGTTTTAAGAGTGTATGTGTGTGTCTGTGCGTGCGTGCGTGCGTCTGTGTGTGTGTGTGTGTGTGTCTATATATATATATATATATATATATATATATATATATATATGTGTATGTAAAATGTGTGTGTATATATATATATGTATGTATATATGTGTGTGTGTATACTGTATGTGTGTTTGTGTATATGTGTGTGTGTATGTGTGTGTATACTGTATGTGTGTGTGTGTGTCTGTGTGCGTGCATGTGTATGTGTGTTTGTGTGTGCGTGTGTCTCTGTGTGTGTATATGTATTTGTGTGTGTGTGTGTGTGTGTGTGTGTGTGTGTGTGTGTGTCTTTGTGCGTGTGTGTATCTGCGTGTGTCTGTGTGTGTATATATATATGTGTGTGTGTGTGTGTGTGTGTGTGTGTGTGTGTGTGTGTGCAAGCGTGCGTGTTTGTATGTGTGTCTGTGTGTGTATATCTGTGCATGTGTGTGTGTGTGTGTGTGTGTGTTCAGAGAAAACTCACCGACGTAAACGGTCCAGAAGGCGTTCTGCAGAAAAACAGAACAAAGTTAAAGTTAAAACTATCTACCGAGTCCGTTTAAAGCCTGGTTCTGGTTCTGGTTCTGGGTGAGCGTCTGACCGTTTTTGGGGTGTCCTCGAAGTACTCCCGGGCCTCCTCGTAGCTGCAGGCCTCCTCCACACACTCCCGCTCCAGGTTCCCCTGCAGCACCTCCTCCAGCAGGAAGGAGTTGGCCCGTTTGGACCGCAGGAACACATCCTGGGTCGGCCCAGCCCGAAACACTGGCAACAAAAAGACACGTTAAAACATTTTCATAAAAGCTCACAAAAAAAAGGTGACAAAAATGTCCAAAAACCCCCTAATGGTGACTAAAACTAAAAGAAAAACCTGTCCAAACAACATTGAAAAAGGACCACAAAAATGTCCAAATATTGCAAAAAAGGTGAAAAACAATTGGCAAAAATACCCTTGAAAAAGGCGAAATAAATGTCCCCAATACCTGTCCAAACTAAAAAGCCACAAAAATGTGCAAATAAAACTCGAAAAAGGAGACAAAAACTCCCCAAAAATTACCAAAAAAAAAAACCTTGAAAAGTTTTCCAAATAATTTCCAAAAATACCCTTTAAAAGGTGAAAAAATATCAAAAATTGCCAAAGAATAGTCCAAACAAACCTTAAAAAAAGGAGACAAAATCTCCCAAAAAATTGCCAAAGAAATCCTCAATAAAATGCAACTAAAGTGTCCCTAAAAATTGTCCAAAAAAAACCTTGACAAATGTGAATAAATGTTGACCAAATTGCCAACAAAAATACCTTTTTAAAATGGTGAAAAAAATGCCAAAGACAAAACTTGAAAAAGGTGAAAAACTTTTCAAAAAAAGGACACAAAAATCCCCAAAAACTGGCAAGTATAAAGTATGTATTCCCAGTACAGGGTCTTAAAATAATTTTAAAAGTCTCAATATTCTAAATATAAGTCCTTAAAAGTGTTCACTTTAGCTTACAGAGTATTACATGTTTTCTTGTCCTTTTGTAGGGTTAAATAAATGCTGTAACGTCATGAATAAATACTTTTATGTAACATGTATTTAATCATTTTATGTTGTAGATGATAAACACACTTTCAGGTCACGTTATTCGGTAAATACTTCATTTCTCGGCTTTAAAATCCACACAGATTTTCGTTAAATGGCCGTGAAGTTGGCATTAAATGTCACCCGATTTGGTGTTAAAAAGGTCTTAAATTCAGTTTATTATTTTATTAATTAGGAAATAAAAAACAGGTGACAGTCTGAATAATCTACATGTTTACAGCACAAATGGACCTCCGTATTTCCAGTTTAATTTGAAAAAAAACCATTGAAAAGGCGACAACAGTGTCCAAAAAAACCTTTTAAAAAATGAGACAAAAATTGCCAAAAGAAAACCTTGATAAAGGCGAAAAAACTCCAAAAGAACTGTCCAAAAAAACTTCAAAAGAAGCGACAAAAAAACTTTGCCAAAAACAAATTGAAAAAGGTGGGAAAAAAAATTGTCCAAAAAAAACTTGGAAAAATGCGACAAAAACTCCCCAAATATTTCCCAAAAAATCTTAATAAAAACGAAAAGAACTGTCCAAAAAACGTTGACAAAGGAGACAAAAAAATGCCAAAAAAACTTGAGAAAGGCAAAAAAAAAAAAAAAAGGTAGAAAAAAAATGTAAATCTTGACGAAGGCGACAAAAATAATTAATTAAATTCAGCTTATTATTTTATTAACTAAGAAAAAAAAAAACAGGCGACAGTCAGCTGAATCATCAATATGTGTACAGCACAAATGGACCTCCGTATCTCCAGTTTAATTTGAAAAAAACTTGAAAATGGCGACAAAAATGTCCAAAAAAACCTTAAAAAATGAGAAAAGGCGGAAACAAAAGTCAAAAAATTGTCCAAAATTGTTTTTTAAAAAGGAGACAAAAACTCCCCAAAAATTGCCAAACAAAACCTTAAAACAGGCGAAAAACCTTCATAACAACTGTCCACAAAAGCTTTGAAAAGAGACAAAATATTGCCAAAAATAACTTGAGAAAGGCAAAAAAAAAGGTAGATAAATGTACAAAAAAAATGTTAAATCTTGAAGGAGGCGACATAAAATAATTTCTTAAATTCAGCTTATTATTTTATTAATTAAGAAATAAAAAACAGGTGAGAGTCACATGAATAATCGACAGCATTGACAACATTGTCTACAGCACAAATGGACCTCCGGATATCCAGTTTAATTTGAAAGTTTGTGATTATTGGACCTTTTATTGCCCGATTGATCCGTTTAAAACAACTTAACTCATCGAGGATTTGTGCAATCTTTTGGCCCAGCGGATGAACGTAAACTACGACTTACCTTCTCCTCGGATGAGAACCTGAAGGAAGCAAGCGAGGAAGTAGAGAGACAGAAGAGACGCTCGACTACAAGCCGACATGATGCCGACCGCCATGACACTGACTCTACTGCAAACACACACACACACACACACAGACCTGCACACACATACACACACATACACACACACACACACAGATCTGCACACACACACACTCACACATACACACACACACACACAGACCTGCACACACACACACACACACACACACACACAAAGAGACACACACACACCTACACACACAGACCTGCACACAGAGACCTACACACACACACAAAGAGACACACACACACACAGACCTACACACACACACAGAGACACACACACACAGACCTGCACACAGAGACCTACATACACACACACAGACCTGCACACACACACACAAAGAGACACACACACATACACACACACACAAACCTGCACACAGAGACCTACACAAACACACACACACACACAGACACAAACAAACACACACACACACACACAGAGAGACACACACACAAACACAGACACACACACAAATACACGCACACAGAGACACAAACACACACACACAGAGACACACAGAGACACACAGAGACACAAACACACACACACACAGAGACACACACATACACACACAAACACACACACACACACACACACAGACACACACACACACACACACGTACACACACACACACACACACACACACACACACACACACAAATACACACAACCGTACACACACACAGATGTATTTACACAACCAAAGTCAACCAATCATTACACAGGAAACGTTTGTCTTAAATCTTGAATAAATTGTTAGGAGTTTGGTGGAGAAGCTCCAGCAGAACTCCATCAGAAACCCAACTGGTTATAACGGTGAGATGTCCATTAGTTTACAGGCTAACTCGTGTTCACGTTTTTAAAGACTCCGACATTTAAATACCGCTTTAAGACAAGTTCAATTTTCACCTGGGCTCAGATCAGTTTGATCCCGAGTGAAAAGGTAAACAGGACAGTTCTCGGTAAACGCTGTGTTTTTTGAATGGACTCTGGCCTGTTGTCTCTCGCCTCCTCAAAGCACACAAACCACGCAGCATGTTCAACCTCTGGGACAATAACGTTGGGTGGGTTTGTTTACTGGAGTTACACACACACACATAGAGACACACACACACACACACACACACACACACACACACATAGACACAGAGAAAGACACACAGAGACACAGAGAGAGACACACACAGAGACACACACACACACACACATAGACACAAAAGAGACACACACACACACACACACACACACACACACACACACACATATAGACACAGAGACACACATAGACACACACACACACACACACACATATAGACACAGAGACACACATAGACACACACACACACACAGAGACACACAAACACACACACAGACATACACACACACACACACACACACACATAGACACAGAGAGACACACACATAGACACACACACACATATAGACACAGAGAGACACACATAGACACACACACACACACACACACACACACACACACACACATATAGACACACACACACACACACACACACACACACATATAGACACAGAGACACACATAGACACACACACACACACACAGAGACACACACACACACACACAGACATACACGCACACACACACACACATAGACACAGAGAGAGACACACACATAGACACACACACACACACACACACACACATAGACACAGAGAGACACACAGACACACACACACACACACACACACACACACATAGACACAGAGAGAGACACACATAGACACACACACACACACAAACACACACACACACACACAGAGAGAGACACACACACACAGACACACACACACACATATAGACAGACAGACACACACACACAGACACACACACACACACATACACACACACACACAGAGACACACACACACATAGAGAGAGAGAGACACACACACACACACACACACACACACACAGACACACAGAGACACACACAGAGACACACACACACAAACACACACAGAGACCCACTCTGTGACGTTAACGTTAAGTGGGTTTGTTTACTGGAGTTAAACACGAGATTAATCATTAAAATGATTCAGGGACGGCTCTCTGCAGCTGGTTAGGGCCAAAATGTGTCCTTTTTATTACCTCCCAAAAAACGCGACAAAAATGTCCCAAAAGAATGTAAAAAAAAAAACATGAAAAAGGCAACAAAAATGTCCCAAAAACTGTCCAAAAAGGCGAGGGAAAAAAACATGAAAAAATGAGAAAAACAATTGTCAAAAAAAAAAAAATGAAAAAATTAGACAAAAAGGCGAAACAAAATGTCTACGAAATTGCCGAAAAATAAATCGTGAAGAAGGCGACACAAACTCAGAAAAAAGCCACAGAAATGTTGAAAAAAGTGGCAATAACTTTGGACAAAAGCCAGTTTGGATTATTATTTAATATATGATATTATTATGTAACCCCCCAGTAAATGACTCCTATGATTGAGTCTATAAAAGGGTTCCTGAGGTGACGTCTTCAAAATAGCTTTTTATTTTGGAAACCCAAATGATGACATCAAACAACCTGAGACAACCTGAGACCTTTATAGAGATCATATCTCTGGAACCATGTTTAATTATCAAAGGAGTTAGTAGACACACACTGACACACAGACACACACACAGAGAGAAACACACACAGAGACACACACAGAGACACACACAGAGAGAGAAACACACACAGAGAGAGACACACACTGACACACAGACACACACACAGAGAGAAACACACACAGAGAGACACACACACAGAGAGACACACACACAGAGAGACACACACACCGAGAGAGACACAGAGAGAGAGAGAGACACACACACACACACACACACCCCCCACACACAGAGACACACACACACATACACTCACACACACACACAGACACACACATACACTCACACACACACACACACACAGACACACAGAGACACACACACCAAGAGAGACACAGCGAGAGAGAGAGAGAGAGAGAGACACACACACAAACACACACACAGAGACACACACCGAGAGAGACACACAATGAGAGAGACACACACACACACAGAGACACACAGACACAGACACACACACATAGACAAGAAACACAACTTTTAAAGTAAATCTAACATGTAAAATCCATATTAAGTCATTAAATACATTCAGGGCAATATCCAAAAAGTAAATATGAGATCACAGAAGAACTTGTTGTAGTATTCGTCTTTATTTGGCTTCAAAAAAATCTGAATTTCCCACCGAGACTGATCCAAAATACACGAAAAGACACTCAAATTAACATCTTTTCTAATAATGCTGAACAGAGCATGTAGCTAACGTGATACGTTATATAATACTGCAACTTTATAAGAAGATTATATGTCAGATTATCTGTTTATGGATTGTTCTTAAAATCCCTTAAATGATGTTCACATTTGGCGTCTTTTTTTGACACGAAAAAGTTGACTATATAGGCGTTTTTTGTAGTAAAAAGCTGGCAGCGTTTTCAATTAATGCTGCTTTAATTAAGTAGAAAATATAGACAGAGATAGAGCTTTTAGTTAAAGAGTAAGATCATTTTAGTTTAACATGAAACAGCCCCAAAATCACCATCACCAAACTCCACCAGACTCCATGTAAATAATCAGGACTTTTAGCGTGTATAGAGCCAGCATATCTCCACCAGACTCCATGTAAATAATCAGGACTTTTAGTGTGTATAGAGCCAGCATATCTCCACCAGACTCCATGTAAATAATCAGGACTTTTAGCATGTATAGAGCCAGCATATCTCCACCAGACTCCATGTAAATAATCAGGACTTTTAGTGTGTATAGAGCCAGCATATCTCCACCAGACTCCATGTAAATAATCAGGACTTTTAGCGTGTATAGAGCCAGCATATCTCCACCAGACTCCATGTAAATAATAAGGACTTTTAGCGTGTATAGAGCCAGCATTATCTCCACATGTAAATGGGTGAATTAAAAGTTTATTTCAACCCTACATAAAACCAATGATTACATGAGTAGACTTAAAGGGTTTTCTGACGTCTGCCCGGTGGACTTTAGCGTTGACCCATGGAGCGCGGTGTTACAGAGCCAGCCTCTCGATCCCGGCGCCGCTGTGCCTCTTGGCCCGGGCCCCGCTTTTCTCTTTGGCCATCAGCTTCTCGATGCCGTCGTGGATCCAGGCGATGTACTTGGAAACCTGCGTGTAGACGCCGTACTTGCCTTTGCGTGCGCAGCCTTCGCCCCAGCTCACGATGCCGGTGATGAAGTAGGTGTTGCGGTACCGCGTGACGTGCGGCCCGCCGCTGTCTCCCTGGCAGGCGTCCTTGGCAACCGTGTCGTAGCCGGCGCAGAACATGCGGTTGGAGACTTTCAGCTGGGTGGACTCGATGCACGTTAGCCGGTCCACGTACGGCATGGCGAGGCGCTGCAAGATGGTGGACGGCTGGCGGCCCTCGCCGACGCGGCCGAAACCGCTGACCATGCCGTCAGGCTCCCGCATCAACACCTGGGAAGGTGGAGAGAAGGTACACACACACACACACACACACACACACACAGAGACACACACACACACACAGAGACACACACACACACACACACACACACACACACACACACACACACAGACACACACACACACACACACACACACACACACACACACACACACAGACACACACACACACACACACACACACACACACACACACACACACACACAGACACACACACACACACACAGACACACACAGACACACACACACACACACACACACACAGAGACACACACACACACACACACACACACACACACACACACAGAGACACACAGAGGTGTCAAAAGTATTCACATTCATTACTCAAGTAGAAGTATAGATACTAGGGTTTGAAAAGACTTTTGTAGAAGTTGAAGTATCAACTCAAGCTTTTTACTTAAGTAAAAGTGTAAAAGTACTGGTTTCAAAACTACTTAAAGTATAGAAGTAAAAGTAATGTAAGTCAGAGATCTTCAACCGGGGTCTTCAGAGTCATTGCAGGGCCCCTCAAATTATTGTACATTTTTGAGTCTTTAAAAAAAAATTAAGATAAAATGCCTTAACATAATTCCAACATATTATTAGCAAATATAAATTCCCTCTGATGATAAGCTTACTGGCCTATAGGTAAGGTAGTCACTAAGATATCAGCCCACAGATACAGTTAATCCTAGATTTACTGTGCCACATACAGTATGTCACATACAGTATGTAACATTAAAATATGATTTATAAAATCATGCCAACAATTAATATTTGAATAGCTTATGAAAAAGGTATGTATGAAGGCTTTAGGTTACCCTAACAGTTATTGTAGGCCCAGTTTAATATGCAACTTAATTTCATACAATATGTAGTAGGGGGTCCCTGCTACATCTCACTTTAAGTTAAGGGGTCCTTGGCTTAAAAACGTTCAAGACCCCTGATGTAAGGGGGGAATGCCATTAAGGACAACAGCTTAACTCTAAAAAACGCGGGGACAAAATCATATGACTATAATAATGTTACAGTATATTAAAATCATACCTGCAAACTCAGAAGGGCTGAAAAAGGTGACACGTAGGCTACATCTCTTCTACAGCTACAGTCTGGTGTCAGACTCCTCTCCAGTGAAATATAGACACACTTTTACACCGTTTAGCTCTCAGCATTTTATCATGTTTACTCCATCTTCTAGCTAACGCTAGGCTAACCTGCTTCCAACTGTAGTGTTGACTAGCGTCCCGTGCGGCGATGTTCAGTTCTCTCTAACGTCCGTTTTCGGAGCATCGCGCAGGCACCTAAGGCACCGAAATCCGTGTTGCTATTCGGTCCGGTAGATAACGGTCGTTAAGGCACCGTGTCTGTGCAGGTTTGATGGATCGCGTACAAACCAATAGGGTGTCGGAATGACTATGTTTATACTTCTCATCCAACCACAATCACATTCACTCTCTCCGGATGGAGCGATCTGGATAGGGTTTTTTGTGTGTGTGTTTTTTTGAACGATGACTGACGAGCTGGAATGAAAACAAGCCGAACTGAAATATGAGTAACGAGGCTATTTTTAAAATGTAGGGAGTAGAAAGTACAGATATTTGCGTGAAAATGTAAGGAGTAGAAGTAAAAAGTATGCTGTAAAATAATTACTCCAGTAAAGTATAGATACCCAAAATTTCTACTTAAGTAAGGTAACGAAGTATTTGTACTTCGTTACTTGACACCTCTGGAGACACACACACACAGAGACACACAGAGACACACACAGAGACACACACAGAGACACACACACACACACACACACAGACACAGAGAGACACACACACAGAAACACAGACACACAGAAAACACACACACACACACACACACACACAGAAAGACACACACACACACACACACACACACACAGACACACACACACACACACACACACACACAGGACACACACACACACACACACACACAGACACAGAGAGAGACACACACACAGAGACACAGACACACACACAGACACACACACAGAAACACACACAGACACACACACACACACAGAGACACAGAGACACACACACACACACAGACAGAGACACATGCACACACACAGAAACACAGACACACACAGAGACACACACACAGACACACACACACACAGAGACACACACACACACACAGGACACACACACACAGACACACACACACACACAGACACACACACACAGAGACACACACAGACACACACAGACACACACACACACACAGACACACACACACACACAGAGACACACACAGACACACACACACACAGACACACACACACAGGACACACACACACACACACACACACACACACACACACACACAGACAGAGACACACACAGACACACACACAGACACACACACAGGACACACACACACACACAGGACAAACAGACACACACAGGACACACACACACACACAGGACACACACACACACACACACACACACACACAGACAGAGACACACACAGACACACACACAGAGACACACACACACACACAGACAGAGACACACAGACACACACAGACAGAGACACACAGAGACACACACACAGACACACACACAGACACACACACAGAGACACACACACACACACACACACAGAGAGACACAGAGAGAGACACACACAGAAACACAGACACACACAGACAGAGACACACACAGAGACACACGCACACACACACACACAGAAACACAGACACACACAGAAACACACACACAGAGACACACAGACACACACACAGACACACACACACACACAGAGACACACACACACACACAGAGACACACAGGACACACACACACAGGACACACACACACACACAGACAGAGACACACACAGACACACACACAGACACACACACACACACACACAGAGACACACACACACACACAGATACACACAGGACACACAGACACACACACAGACACACACACACAGGACACACACACACACACACAGAGACACACACACACACACAGACAGACACACACAGACACACACACAGACACACACACACACACACACACACAGACACACACACACAGAGACAAACAGACACACACAGAGACACACACACACACACAGACACACACACACACACACACACACAGACAGAGACACACACAGACACACACACAGAGACACACACACACACAGACAGAGACACACACACACACACAGACACACACAGACAGAGACACACACACACACACACACACACACACAGACAGAGACACACACAGACACACACACAGAGACACACACAGACACACACACACACACACAGACACACACACACAGACACACACAGACAGAGACACACACACAGACACACACACACACACACACACAGAGACACACACACAGAGACAAACAGACACACACAGAGACACACACACACTCACACACACACACACACACACACACACACACACACAGACAGAGACACACACAGACACACACACAGAGACACACACACACACACAGACAGAGACACACACACACACAGACACACACAGACAGAGACACACACACACACACACACAGACACACACACAGACAGACACACACACAGACACACACACACACACACACAGACACACACACACACAGACACACACAGACAGAGACACACACAGACACACACACACAGAGACACACACACACACACACAGGCGTTCGTGCGTTAGCTTAACACACAGACCGATAAGTCAGCCTAAAACTAACATTCGGATGTTTGACGGTACGAGTCAACGAGAGAGAGCAAATACACTTATTTTCCCAAAATATCTAACTAATTATCTTTAAATGAGGAAGCTGGGAGGTGTAAAAGTGGTTTTGATAGCTCACCTTTTCGGCAAAATCTTGCTTGGGTATGCAGGCCGGGAGGATGTACGGGAGAAGGTGATGGGCGTGGCCAGTTTGATGAGTGCGATGTCGTTGTGGTACGTGTCGGGCCGGTACCCTCTGTGGGCGATGATGGTCTGGACCTCGTGTGTAGCTTCATTACCGTGGACCACCAACGTGTCAAACTCACCTGAAAGTAGTTTCAAACGCACATTAGTATGTGATCCAGGCGACATAAAGGCCACAAAAAGGTGACATAAAGATGACAGAAGGCCACATAAAGATGACAAAAAGGCTCTCTGTGTGTGCGTGGGACATAAGGGAGAGAAAAAGGCCACATAAAGATGACAAAAAGGTGACATAAAGATGACAAAAGGCCACATAAAGATGACAAAAAGGCTCTCTGTGTGTGCGTGGGACATAAGGGAGAGAAAAAGGCCACATAAAGATGACAAAAAGGCCACATAAAGATGACAAAAAGGCCACATAAAGATGACAAAAAGGCCACATAAAAATGACAAAAAGGCCACATAAAGATGACAAAAAGGCGACATAAAGGCCACAAAAAGATGACAAAAAGGCTCTCTGTGTGTGCGTGGGACATAAGGGAGAGAAAAAGGCGAGAAAAAGGCCACGTAGAGGCGAGAAAAGGGCGAGATAAAGGCCACATAAAGATGACAAAAAGGCCACATAAAGATGACATAAAGGCTACATAAAGGCGACATAAAGGCGACATAAAGGCCACAAAAAGATGACAAAAAGGCTCTGTGTGTGTGCGTGCGACATAAGGGTGAGAAAAAGGCCACATAAAGATGACAAAAAGTTCACATAAATGTGACAAAAAGGCAACATAAAGATGACAAAAAGGCTCTCTGTGTGTGCGTGCGACATAAGGGAGAGAAAAAGGCATCAAAAAGGCGAGATAAAGGCCACATATAAAGACGACATAAAGATGACATAAAGCCTCTCTCTGTGTGCGAGCGACATAAGGGAGAGAAAAAGGCCACATAAAGATGACAAAAAGGCCACATAAATGTGACAAAAAGGCCACATAAAGATGACAAAAAGGCGACAATAAGGTCACAAAAAGGCCACATGAAGGCGACAAAAAGGCGACAAAAAGACCACATAAAGATGACAAAAAGGCCACATAAATGTGACAAAAAGGCCACATAAAGATGACTAAAAAGGCGACATACAGGTGACAAAGATGAAAAAAGGTGACAAAAAGGCGATAAAAAGTCCACATAAAGATGACAACAAGGCGACACAAAGGCCACATGAAGGCGACAATAAGGCATCACAAAGGCGACAATAAGGCCACATAAAGATGACAAAAAGGCGGCAATAAGGTGACAAAAAGGCCACATGAAGGCGACAAAAAGGCGACAAAAAAGGCCACACAAAGACGAAAAAAAGGCGACATAAAGGCTACAAAAATGTGAAATAAAAGCGACAAGAAGGCCTCAAAAAGGCAACAAAAAGGCCACATAAAGATTACATAAAGGCGACAAAAAGGCCACATAAAGATGACAAAAAGGCGACATAAAGGCTACATAAAGATGACAAAAATGCTACAATAAGGTGACAAAAAGGCCACATAAAGATGACAAAAAGGTGACAAAACGGCAACAAAAAGGCGACAGAGTCCACATAAAGATTACATAAAAGGCGACAAAAAGGCCACATAAAGATGACAAAAAGGCCACATAAAGGCTACATAAAGATGACAAAAATGCTACAATAAGGTGACAAAAGGCCACATAAAGATGACAAAAAGGTGACAAAACGGCAACAAAAAGGCGACAAAGAGTCCACATAAAGATGACCTAAAGGCCACAAAAAGGCCATAAAAAGGTTTCAAGAAGGCAACAAAAGACAACAAAAAGGCCACATAAAGGCGACATAAAGGTGACAAAATTGCCACATAAAGGCGACATAAAGGTGACAAAAAGGCCACATAAAGGCGACATAAAGGTGACAAAAAGGCGACAAGAAGGCCACGTGAAGGCGACATAAACCCCCATTAGTATGCGATCCATTGAGTGATTGGGAGGTGGTGATTGGTTGTCAGACCTACCGAGCCTAACGGAGATGTAGCGTGATTCGTTCATGCAGTGGGCGGCCGTCAGGATGATGTAATGGTTGAGGATCGTTCCTCCGCAGAAACCTACGCCGTGCTCGTTCATCAGGAGAGCCTTCCAGGACAAAAAAAGAAAGTTAGTGATTAAACTAAACTAACGTTTGCTAACATGTACTGTAAGTCTGCGTTATTGGGGTGGGTTTTCTTGACATAAATGTCAGAAAATGTTGGAAAAAGTGACACAAACATTGTGAAACTTTGAAAAAGTGACAAAAATCGTTGGGAAAAGTGACAAAAATGTCATACAGGTAGTTATAGTTTTTGACATTTTTTTCACTTTTTTTAAAGTTTCGATGTTTTTTGTCACTTTTTTCGACTTTTTTGTCCCTTTTTCCAACGATTTTTGTCACTTTTTCAAAGTTTCAATGTTTTTTTTTTTTCAACTTTTTTCAACATTTTTGTGTCACTTTTTCGTTTTTTGACTTTTTTTCCAACATTTTTTGACATTTTTGTCACTTTTTTTTTCCAATGTTTTTGTCACTTTTTTGACTTTTTGTCACTTTTTCCAATTTTTTTTGACATTTTTGTCACTTTTTCAAAGTTTCCCAATGTTTTTGTTTTTGTCACTTTTTCCAACATTTTTGACATTTTTGTCACTTTTTCCAACGTTTTTGATTTTTGTCACTTTTTCCAATGTTTTTTGATTTTTGTCACTTTTTTCAAAGTTTCCAATGTTTTTGTCACTTTTTTTGAATTTTGTTTTTGTCACTTTTTCACTTTTTTTGTCACAAAGTTTTGTTTTTGTCACTTTTTCAACATTTGTGTCACTTTTTCCAACATTTTCTGACATTTATGTCACTTTTTCCAACGTTTTTTGACTTTTTTGTCACTTTTTCCAATGTTTTTTGACATTTTTGTCACTTTTTTCAAAGTTTCCCAATGTTTTTGTCACTTTTTTGACATTTTTGTCACTTTTTCCAACGATTTTTGTCACTTTTTCCAACGATTTTTGTCACTTTTTCAAAGTTTCACAATGTTTTTGTCACTTTTTTCAACATTTGTGTCACTTTTTCCAACATTTTCTGACATTTATGTCACTTTTTCCAACGTTTTTTGTCACTTTTTCCAACATTGTCTCACAATGTTTCTGTCACTGTTACTTTTTTCGACATTTTTGTATTTTGAGCTATCTGTGCTCATGTCTACGCTGTAGACAGCGGACAGCAGTCAATTGTTGAACCAACAAGCCTATATGGCTTTTGGCATGACTTTTGATAGTTTTGTCACTTTTTCCAACGTTTTTTGACATTTTTGTCACTTTTTTTCAAAGTTTCCGATGTTTTTGTAACTTTTTAGACATTTTTGTCACTTTTTCCAAAGTTTTTTGTCACTTTTTCCAACGTTTTTTGACATTTTTGTCACTTTTTCCAACATTTTTTGACATTTATGTCACTTTTTCCAACGTTTTTTGACTTTTTTGTCACTTTTTCCAACGTTGTCTCACAATGTTTTTGTCACCTTTTTCAAAGTTTCCGATGTTTTTGTCACTTTTTCCAAAGTTTTTTTTGACATTTTTGTCACTTTTTCCAACATTTTTTGACATTTATGTCACTTTTTCCAACGTTTTTTGACTTTTTGTCACTTTTTCCAACGTTGTCTCACAATTTTTGTCACTTTTTTCAAAGTTTCCGATGTTTTTGTCACTTTTTTTAGACATTTTTGTCACTTTTTCCAACGTTTTTTTCACATTTTTGTCACTATTTCCAACGTTGTCTCACAATGTTTTTGTCACTTTTTTTCAAAGTTTCCTGATGTTTTTGTCACTTTTTCCAAAGTTTTTTGACATTTTTGTCATTTTTTCCAACGTTTTTTGACATTTTCATGGCTTTAGAAAGTGGCGTGCATGTCTACATGTGCAAATGTTGTCTCTCTACCTGCCATGGACATTCTCCTGGTGGACAGTCCTCTCCGTTGACGATTCGGTTCCAGCTCGCCCTTTCAGACGTGAGCAGGTCCTCTAAAAGCGGTGTGATTTGGCCCAATCTGACTCGTGCTGTTCTCAGTGGTATAGGATGTGTCCGGCGAGTTTGTGTCCTGCTTTGTGTGCGTCCGGTTGGACTCGTTGGCGTTGGCCTCTGTTGTGTTCGGACGCTCGACCTGAAAAGAC
>NW_021166548.1:121331-131331 GCF_004354835.1 Perca flavescens
GCAGGACACAGCAGGGCCGTCTGATTGGTGCGTCAGGGCCTTAAAGCGCTCATATTCTGCTCATCTTCAGGTTCATAACTGTATTTTAAGGTTGTACTCTGGTACAACCTTAAAATACAGTTTACATGGAGGTTTACATGGTTTAATTATCAAAAACAACATTTTAGTTGTACTGCACAGCTCTCTCGCTCACTGCTGCAGATGCTCTTTTCACCTGGTTTCTGTTTTAGCTACAGAGTGAGACCTCTTCTCTTCTTCTTCTGTACTATCTTTGATTGCACTCGCACATGCTCAGTAGCTCAGATGTAGATCATGTCAGCTAGCTCCATAGACAGTAAAAGACTTCAGTCAGTTCCAAGGCAGGATCAGCTGGGAGACTTCTTCTAAACCAGGGAGCACATGGAAGTAGTTCTTCTTGAGATTAGGGTGAACTAGTGTGTGTTGTAGCGGTGCTTTGCTATTGAGAACGAGGTAGCATGCTAGCGTTACCGTTAGCATTAGCATGCTAACGCTAACGCTCTGAGCTAATGGTTGTGGTTAGCCAGCTCGTCTCGGATAGTGACGTCACAGTCCGAGCCGATGTGGACCGGCTCACCAGGAGACTGAAGGCAGGACACATTCAGAAACCAGATCTCACTCACAACACCAGGGATGGGTTGTTTTTTTCAAAGTGTGTATGTGTGCGGAAGCACCAGAGACACAAAATAACGCCCCAAATCACCAGAAAAAGTGATTTTTTCATTATATGGGCACTTTAAAAGATCTCTAAATCAGACGTGGGGGTTACGACAAAGTCCAGACTAACTCCTTACCGACATATTTGGCCCAGAAGTCGTTCTGCAGAAAAATAGAAACACAGACAATTCAAATTAGAGTCAGGGTTACCCTATACCTTAAAAAATATATATATATATATATATATATATATATATATATATATATATATTCAATTCAATTTTATTTATAGTATCAAATCATAACATAGGTTATCTCGAGACACTTTACAGATATATATATATATCTATATATATATATATATATATATATATATATATATTTATTTATTATTATTATTATCATTATTATTATTATTATTATAAAATTCTCAAAAAGTTCATGTGGAGCCCTGATGGAGGACTTGAGAACGGTGACCCCCCTAAAGCTATCTTTAGTGAGGCTAGAAGCTCTAAGTCTGCTCATGGGCCTCTGTGTCTCTAAGACTTGTTATGATGCGTTCAGTGTCTGTCGTTGCAGGAGGTAAGTACAGTTTTATCGACATCCTCGAAGATCTCCCGCGCCTCCTCCCAGCTGCAGCGCTCCTCGATGCCTCCCCTCCATGTTGCCCTTTTTAAACTCCTCGAAAACGCTTGTTGGTCCGTCTCTGTCGGGTCAGAACCTGGCTGGCTTCCCTCTCCGCCCAAGAACACTGTAAGACAAGATGTTCAGTTCTTCACCTTTCACCTCTGTTCTTCACCTGTTCTGTCCTGGATTCTCCCTTAACCCTGGAAACACTGACAACTACTTTGGAAAAATTGGCAAAAACTTGACAAAAATGTTGAAAAAGATTGGAAAAAGTGACAAAAACTTTGGAAAAATTTAGATAAACTTTGAAAGAAGTTGGAAAAAGTGACAAAAATGTCAAAAATGTGACAAAACCTTTGGAAAACATCAGAAAACGTTGGAAAGAGTGACATAAACATCGGAAAACTTTTAAAAAAGTGACAAAAACTTGGAAAAACGTTGGAAAAAGTGTCAAAAACTGGGAAAAACTTTGGAAAAAGTGGCAAAAAATTGGAAAAAGTGGCAAAAACGTGACATAAACATCGGAAAACTTTGAAACAAGTGACAAAAACTTGGAAAAATGTTGGAAAAAGTAGCAAAAACGTCAAAAAAGTGACAAAAAAGTTGAAAAACATTGGAAAAAGTGACAAAAAAACGTGACAAAAAACTTTGGAAAACATCAGAAAAACGTTGGAAAAAGTGACATAAACATCGGAAAACTTTGAAACAAGTGACATAAACTTGGAAAAACGTTGGAAAATGTGACAAAAACATGACAAAATGTTGAAAAACTGACAAACTTAGTAAAAGTGACAAAGACATAGAAAAACATGAGGTTGACCTACTTTTGCTCTTGTTATTATCAAACAGTTAGCATATAATAATATTCTGGTGAGTTCTCTAAACCAGATAACAGGGAGCCACTGGGTGTCCTCGCCTGGAGCTCGGTGTGATGCTGAGGAAAGAACAGGAGCCCCTGACCAGATAACAGCTGACCAAATCAACTCGGGTCATATGAGGCATTTTATATTTAAATAATCAGGACTTTTAGATGTATAGAGTCAGCATATCTCCACCAGACTCCATGTAAATAATCAGGACTTTTAGCGTGTATAGAGCCAGCATATCTCCACCAGACTCCATGTAAATAATCAGGACTTTTAGAGTGTATAGAGTCAGCATATCTCCACCAGACTCCATGTAAATAATCAGGACTTTTAGCATGTATAGAGCCAGCATATCTCCACATGTAAATGGGTGAATTAAAGGTTTATTTCAACCAAACCAGAGTGGTGATTGTTGGAACAGTGGAAAGATGAACCAAGACGGCTTTTGGTAGTTTTATTTAGTTTCTGTCTACATTGAATGAAGTGTGTTTTACGATGATAAAAGTCCTGATTATTTACATGGAGTCTGGTGGGTTAGGCGAATATAACGGGAGAAGTCTGAAAATCTGTTGAGATCGACGCACAAAACCGGACGGGGTCAAGCCGGCCGCCAATCAACACACACACACACAGACACACACATACACCCACACAAACACAGGCACACACACACACACACAACCACAGGTACACACACACACACACACACACTCACACACACTGACACCCACTGAACATAGGTCTTCTCCACTTTGCTTTAAACACCATTTCTTGTCGTTGCTATGCCGATAAGTTTAGGTTTTTGGGAACGTACCTACGTGGGCGGTGACCACGGCGACCAGGTGTAGCAGCAGGAGGCCGAGGACCAATCGGTGAAGGCGAAACATGGCGCCGGGCGGACGGAGAAGTTGGCTGGAAAAACCTCAGTGTGCCGAGAGAGAAGTAATGGAGTCTGAATGTGGAGAGAGGGAGGGAGGGAGGGCAATGACCTGCAGGGAGGGAGGGGTGGGAGGGTAGAAGAGAGAGGAGGGAGGGTAGAAGAGAGGGAGGGAGGAGAGAGAGAGAGAGAGGGAGGGAGGGAGGGAGGAGAGAGAGAGGAGGAGAGAGAGAGAGAGAGGGGGGGAGGGAGAGAGAGAGAGAGAGAGAGAGGGAGGGAGGGGAGGAGAGAGAGGGAGGGAGGAGGAGAGAGGGAGGAGAGAGAGAGAGAGAGAGGGAGGAGGGAGGAGGAGAGAGAGAGGGGAGAGAGAGAGTAGAGAGGGAGGGAGGGAGGAGGAGAGAGAGGGAGGGAGAGGGAGGGAGGAGAGGGGGAGGAGGAGAGGGAGGAGAGAGAGGGAGGGAGGAGGGAGGAGAGAGAGAGAGGAGGGAGGGAGGGAGGGAGGGGGAGGAGGAGAGAGGGAGGAGAGAGAGAGGGAGGAGAGGGAGGGAGAGAGGGGAGAGAGAGAGGGAGGGAGGGAGGGCAATGACCTGGTGGGAGGGAGGGAGGGAGAGGAGAGAAAGAGAGAGACAAAAGACAGAGACAGAGAGAGAATACAAATGGTCGAATTGTAATAATGTTAAATTGTAATAATAATTTTAACAGACATTTCTAAGTGTGCACACTGCCACCAGATAGATCCAAACAGAATTACATTTACAAATACATGTCCCAAATATGTAGCCTGATCAAAAAGGACGACAAAAAGGCGAAAATAGGCAACAAAAGGTGACAAAAAGGCAGCAAAAATGTGATTAAAAAGGCGACAAAAGGGACAACAAAAGGCAGCGAAAAAGGCGGCAAAAAGGTGCCAAAAAGATAGCAAAAATGTGATTAAAAAGGCAACAAAAAGGATGACAAAAAGGTGATAAAAAGGCAGCGAAAAAGGCGGCAAAAAGGACGACAAAAAGGTGATAAATAGGTGACAAAGGCAGTGAAAAAGGCGGCAAAAAGGCAGCAAAAATGTGATAAATAGGTGACAAAAGGCGGCAAAATGGCGATAAAAAGGCAGCTAACCAGTATTTTCAGACAGCGGTAGCCCTAATTCTGTTAGCTGCTCACTAATGCTTTTTTCCTCTTGGATCCTTCTTTTGGAATATGGACCAGGAACCTGAAATGGGGTCTTTTATTCTTTTATTCCTATATTCTCGTTACACAAACAGTAAATCTCCTTTACCGACATGTTGCTAGCTTGCTGAGCTAACGAGCTATGCTTGGCCTGCAGCAGCAGCAGGGGTAGCCTGGCTCGGGGTTGTATTTTCATACGCTTCGTGGATCTGATTGGTTGATTTGGCCCGTCCAGATGGTTTATCCAATCAGCTAACCAGGATTTTTCCCCCCTTCCCAGAAGTTCTCCAACGGTAAAATCCCAGAATGTGTTTAATATCTGCATTTATATCATAATTATCCTGTTTACTTGTATTATTATATCACATGTATTTACCCTTGTTGTTGTTTATATGTATGCTTGTTGTTACGGCAACAAAGATGTGTTTTTTTGTCATGCCAATACACTAACATGAAATTGAAATTAGTTTCTAGCAGTAATGTGAAGTGTAGAAGAGTCCAGAGGGACTGACAGCAGAAAATAAGCAGATGTTGCAGAGAGAGAAATACTATTAATATTATTATTATAAATATTATAAATAATATAAATATTTTAATAATATAAATATTATAAATATTAATATTATTAATATTAATAATATTAATAATATTATAAATAATATGAATATTATTGATAGTAATATAAATATTATAAATATTGTAAATATTATAAATAATAATATTAATAGTAATATTATTACTATTACAGAACAGAGAATAAAAGCAGAGAGACAGACAGAAAGATTGACACACACAGACAGACAGAGAGTGAGAGACAGACAGATATACACACAGACAGACAGAAAGACAGAGAGAGATTGACAGACAGACAGATAGACAGACAGACAGACAGACAGACAGACAGACAGACAGACAGACACAGACAGAGTCAGAGACAGACAGATTGACACACACATACACACATACACACATATAGACAGACAGATAGACAGACAGACAGACAGACAGACAGGCATCGGTGAAGTTGTTGTAAACCAAACATTTTGACTTAAAAAAAATACACACAAACACCCAAATAACTAGAATAAAACCTTTTTATTATTATTATTATTTCAGAAGAAGAATGACATCATCTGCAGTAGTCTTAAACTCGTGTCTGTTCCAGCGGCGCTGCCGTTGCTGTCGTCTCATTGGCTGTTGCCGCGGCGACCGCGCCCCGCACCCAGTCCACCAAGGTGGCCATGTTGGCGTACAGCCCATAATACCCGGGGTGCGAGCAGCCCCGGCCCCAGGCGACCACGCCGGACAGGAAGTAGGTGTCACCGTATGGCGTGACCATCGGGCTGCCGTCGTCGCCGCGGCAACTGTCCTGGCTGCCCTCCAGGTAACCGGCGCACAGCGTGTTGGCGCTGATGTTCAGCCGGGCTTTCTGGGCACACTGCGAGCTGCAAACAGGTATGTAGAGAGAGAGACAGGTGTTTAGAGAGAGAGACAGGTGTTTAGAGAGAGAGACAGGTGTTTAGAGAGAGAGAGGCAGGTATGTAGAGAGAGAGAGAGACAGGTATGTAGAGAGAGAGAGAGAGAGGTATGTAGAGAGAGAGAGAGAGAGACACAGGTATGTAGAGAGAGAGAGAGAGAGACAGGTATGTAGAGAGAGAGAGAGAGAGAGAGAGACAGGTATGTAGAGAGAGAGAGTGAGACACAGGTATGTAGAGAGAGAGAGAGAGACAGGTATGTAGAGAGAGAGAGAGAGAGAGACAGGTATGTAGAGAGAGAGAGAGAGAGACAGGTATGTAGAGAGAGAGAGAGAGACAGGTATGTAGAGAGAGAGAGAGACAGGTATGTAGAGAGAGAGAGAGAGAGAGAGACAGGTATGTAGAGAGAGAGAGAGAGAGAGAGAGACAGGTATGTAGAGAGAGAGAGAGAGAGAGGGACAGGTATGTAGAGAGAGAGAGAGAGACAGGTATGTAGAGAGAGAGAGAGAGAGACAGGTATGTAGAGAGAGAGAGAGACAGGTATGTAGAGAGAGAGAGAGACAGGTATGTAGAGAGAGAGAGGGACAGGTATGGAGAGAGAGAGAGAGAGAGAGAGAGAGAGAGAGAGAGGACAGGTATGTAGAGAGAGAGAGAGGGACAGGACATGTAGAGAGAGAGAGAGAGACACATGTAGAGAGAGAGAGAGGGACAGGTATGTAGAGAGAGAGAGAGAGGACAGAGAGAGAGAGAGAGAGGGACAGGTATGTAGAGAGAGACAGAGAGAGAGATAGGTATGTAGAGAGAGAGAGAGACAGGTATGTAGAGAGAGAGAGAGAGGACAGGTATGTAGAGAGAGAGAGAGGACAGGTATGTAGAGAGAGAGAGAGAGGTATGAGATAGAGTAGAGAGAGAGAGAGAGAGAGATAGGTATGTAGAGAGAGACAGAGAGAGAGATAGGTATGTAGAGAGAGACAGAGAGAGAGATAGGTATGTAGAGAGAGAGAGAGAGGGACAGGTATGTAGAGAGAGAGAGAGGTATGTAGAGAGAGAGAGAGAGAGATAGGTATGTAGAGAGAGAGAGAGACAGGTATGTAGAGAGAGAGAGAGGACAGGTATGTAGAGAGAGAGAGAGAGAGAGATAGGTATATAGAGAGAGAGAGAGAGGGACAGGTATGTAGAGAGAGAGAGAGGGACAGGTATGTAGAGAGAGAGAGAGAGAGAGATAGGTATGTAGAGAGAGAGAGAGACAGGTATGTAGAGAGAGAGAGAGGACAGGTATGTAGAGAGAGAGAGAGAGAGAGGTATGTAGAGAGAGAGAGAGAGGTAGAGAGAGAGAGAGAGGGACAGGTATGTAGAGAGAGAGAGAGAGATAGGAGATGAGAGATGAGAGAGAGAGAGGACAGGTATGTAGAGAGAGAGAGAGAGGGACAGGTATGTAGAGAGAGACAGAGAGAGAGATAGGTATGTAGAGAGAGAGAGAGGGACAGGTATGTAGAGAGAGAGAGAGAGGGACAGGTATGTAGAGAGAGAGAGAGAGAGATAGGTATGTAGAGAGAGAGAGAGGGACAGGTATGTAGAGAGAGAGAGGAGGACAGGTATGTAGAGAGAGAGAGAGAGAGATAGGTATGTAGAGAGAGAGAGAGGGACAGGTATGTAGAGAGAGAGAGAGAGAGAGATAGGTATGTAGAGAGAGAGAGAGAGAGACAGGTATGTAGAGAGAGAGAGAGAGGGACAGGTATGTAGAGAGAGACAGAGAGAGAGATAGGTATGTAGAGAGAGAGAGAGAGGGACAGGTATGTAGAGAGAGAGAGAGAGATAGGTATGTAGAGAGAGAGAGACAGGATGTAGAGAGAGAGGGACAGGTATGTAGAGAGAGAGAGAGAGAGAGGTATGTAGAGAGAGAGAGAGAGATATGTAGAGAGAGAGAGAGAGACAGGTATGTAGAGAGAGAGAGAGACAGGTATGTAGAGAGAGAGAGAGACAGGTATGTAGAGAGAGAGAGGGACAGGTATGTAGAGAGAGAGAGGGACAGGTATGTAGAGAGAGAGAGAGACAGGTATGTAGAGAGAGAGGGACAGGTATGTAGAGAGAGAGACAGGATGTAGAGAGAGAGAGAGATAGGTATGTAGAGAGAGAGAGAGGGACAGGTGTAGAGAGAGAGAGACAGGTATGTAGAGAGGGAGAGGACAGGTAGAGAGAGAGAGACAGGTATGTAGAGAGAGAGAGAGGGACAGGTATGTAGAGAGAGAGAGAGAGACAGGTATGTAGAGAGAGAGAGACAGGTATGTAGAGAGAGAGAGAGAGATAGGTATGTAGAGAGAGAGAGAGAGAGGGACAGGTATGTAGAGAGAGAGAGAGAGAGAGATGTAGAGAGAGAGAGAGAGAGAGACAGGTATGTAGAGAGAGAGAGGACATGTAGAGAGAGAGAGAGGGACAGGTATGAGAGAGAGAGAGAGAGAGAGAGACAGGTATGTAGAGAGAGAGAGAGACAGGTATGTAGAGAGAGAGAGACAGGTATGTAGAGAGAGAGAGAGACAGGTATGTAGAGAGAGAGAGAGACAGGTATGTAGAGAGAGAGAGAGACAGGTATGTAGAGAGAGAGAGAGACAGGTATGTAGAGAGATAGAGAGACAGGTATGTAGAGAGAAAGACCGGTATGTAGAGAGAGAGATATGTAGAGAGAGACAGGTGTTTAGAGAGAGAGACAGGTATGTAGAGAGAGAGACATGTATGTAAAGAGAGAGACAGGTATGTAGAGATAGAGAGACAGGTGTGTAGAAAGAGAAACAGGTGTGTAGAAAGAGAGACAGGTGTGTAGAGAAAGAGAGACAGGTGTGTAGAGAGAGAGACAGGTATGTAGAGATAGAGACAGGTATTTAGAGAGAGAGAGACAGGTATGTAGAGAGAGACAGGTGTTTAGAGAGAGAGACAGTAACTGCACTAATCTAGAAGGGTTGTTGATGTGAATCGAGAGCTCTGATTGGCTACCTGCCTACCCTACATCGAGAGCTCTGATTATTACCTGCCTGGCCCCTGCCTCTGCACCATGTTGATGTGAATCGAGAGCTCTGATTGGCTACCTGCCCACCCTACATCGAGAGCTCTGATTGGCTACCTGCCTACCCCTACCTCTGCACCATGTTAATGTGAATCCAGAGCTCTGATTGGCTACCTGCCTACCCCTACCTCTGCAGATAGCTCTGATTGGCTACCTGCCTACCCCTACCTCTGCAGGATGTTAGTGTGAATCGAGAGCTCTGATTGGCTACCTGCCTACCCTACATCGAGAGCTCTGATTGGCTACCTGCCTACCCTACATCGAGTTTGATTGGCTACCTGCCCACCCTTACCTCTGCAGCAATGTTAATGTGAATCGAGAGCTCTGATTGGCTACCTGCCCACCCCTACCTCTGCAGGATGGGGACGGCCATCCAACGGAGGACGGGACGCTGGGGGCGCCACGGTCGCGGGGCGCGTTTCGGGCGGCGCGCCGCCTCCCCAGCCCGACACCGTGGTAGCGACGGCGAGCAGCTCGCGCTGGGCGAATGAACCGCCGTGGGCAGGCACACGGGCACGGCGTGGCGGCCCAGGGTCACCGGGCGCCGCAGACGCAGCACGGCCACGTCGCTGTCGCCCGTCGCCGCCACGTAGCCGGGGTGGGCGGTCGCCGTGGAGACGGGTATCCGCTGCTCGGTGCCCTCTTCCACGTCCAGGTTGTGTTCCCCTGGCAACGGGACAAGAGACGGATATAGATTCCCAAAACAGCTTTAACATACAATAATGTAAGTCAGGAAGAGAGAGAGAGACAGGTATGGAGAGAGAGAGACAGGTATGTAGAGACAGAGAGAGAGAGAGACAGGTATGTAGAGATAGAGAGAGACAGGTATGGAGAGAGAGAGACAGGTAGAGAGAGAGAGAGAGAGAGAGAGGTATGTAGAGACAGAGAGAGACAGGTATGGAGAGAGAGAGACAGGTATGTAGAGACAGAGAGAGAGAGACAGGTATGTAGAGACAGAGAGAGAGAGAGAGACAGGTATGTAGAGATAGAGACAGGTATGGAGAGAGAGACAGGCATGTAGAGATAGAGACAGGTGGTATGGAGAGAGAGACAGGTATGTAGAGAGAGACAGGTATGGAGAGAGAGAGACAGGTATGTAGAGATAGAGACAGGTATGTAGAGAGAGAGAGGCAGGTATGTAGAGAGAGAGACAGGTATGTAGAGACAGAGAGAGAGAGAGACAGGTATGGAGAGAGAGAGACAGGTATGTAGAGATAGAGACAGGTATGTAGAGAGAGACAGGTATGTAGAGAGAGAC
>NW_021166548.1:138879-153879 GCF_004354835.1 Perca flavescens
TGGAAAAGTGACAAAATCTTGGAAAAAGTGACAAAAACGTTGGAAAAAGTGACAAAAACTTTGGAAAAACTTTGAAAAATGTAACAAAAAGTGACAAAAACGTCGGAGAACGTTAGAAAAAGTGATTATATAGGCGCCATTATGGAGCAGCCAGACCCACATGACGTTCGTCCAATCAGCTGCCGGTTTTCATTTTTTAGCTGCCAACACAGACTAGCGGAGACGACACGGGGCCATTTTTGGACCTCGGGGCCTTTCCTGCCGTCTGATTGGTGCATCAGGGCCTTCAAAGACCTCTGAATCAGACAAAGTCCAAACTAACTCCTTACCGACATATTTGGTCCAGAAGTCGTTCTGCAGAAAAATAGAAACAGACAATTCAGTTCAAATCACTGAAATCATATCATGTCGTCTAAATGCTGATTTAGTTTCTCCCGAGCTGCTCAGTCCAAGGTGAGACACCCGGGCTAAACCAGCATTTCTTCTCTGTTTTTGAGTTTTTGGGGCTATTTTACTTCCATAGAAAGTCTTATTTCAGATTATTGGCAAAAAACATCCAACATACACATTTATGTGTTCATTTTACTCCACTTTGTGTATTTGCACCTGTCAAATTCTCCTAAATTCAGCAAAAATCAGCAGGAGATAATGGCGAGTAATGAACTGGTATATATGTTAATGTTGTTTTCTCCACTTCAGTAGATCCTACACACACCTGACCTTCACCTCCATTCATATCTATATACAGAAGGATTGGCTCTGTTTCTGTCTGTGTCTGTGTGTGTGTGTGTGTGTGTGTGTGTGTGTGTGTGTGTGTGTGTGTGTGTGTGTGTGTGTGTGTGTGTGTGTGTTGTTTGTCTCTGTGTGTGTGTGTGTGTGTTCATGTGTGTGTCTCTGTGCGTGTGTGTCTGTGTGTGTGCATGCCTGTGTTTGTGTGTGTGTGTTTGTGTACGCATGTGTGTCTGTGTGTGTGTGTGTGTGTGTGTGTGTGTGTGTGTGTGTGTGTGCATGTGTGTCTGTGCATATGTGTGTGTGTCTCTGTGTGTTACATGTGTGTGTGTGTGTGTGTGTGTGTGTGTGTGTGTGTGTGTGTGTGTGTGTGTGTGTGTGTGTGTGTGTGTATGTGTGTGTGTGTGTGTGTGTGTGTGTGTGTATGTGTGTGTGTATGTGTGTGTGTGTGTGTGTGTGTGTGTGTGTGTGTGTGTGTGTGTGTGTGTGTGTGTGTGTATGTGTCTGTGTGTGTGTGTGTCTGTGTGTGTGTGTGTGTGTGTGTGTGTGTGTGTGTGTATGTGTCTGTGTGTGTATGTGTCTGTGTGTGTGTGTGTGTGTGTGTGTGTGTGTGTGTGTGTGTGTGTGTGTATGTGTCTGTGTATGTGTCTGTGTATGTGTCTGTGTGTCTGTGTGTCTGTGTGTGTGTGTGTGTGTGTGTGTGTGTGTGTGTGCTCCCTTTCTCTCTCTCCAGAGGACACTAGACGTGACATTTTCAGTTATTTTAATGTTGATATTGTTGTTGGAAAATGAGAACTCTTTATCAGGACCAGTGAAGGTAAATGTTCTTAAATTCGGATTAGTGCCTCAAAAAGTTCATGTGGAGCCCTGATGGAGGACTTGGAGAACGGTGACCCCCCTAAAGCTATCTTTAGTGAGGCTAGAAGCTCTAAGTCTGCTCATGGGCCTCTGTGTCTCTAAGACTTGTTATGATGCGTTCAGTGTCTGTCGTTGCAGGAGGTAAGTACAGTTTTATCGACATCCTCGAAGATCTCCCGCGCCTCCTCCCAGCTGCAGCGCTCCTCGATGCACTCCCTCTCCATGTTGCCCTTTTTAAACTCCTCGAAAACGCTGTTGGCCCGTCTCTGTCGGGTCAGAACCTGGCTGGCTTCCTCTCCGCCCAAGAACACTGTAAGACAAGATGTTCAGTTCTTCACCTTTTCTGTCCTGGATTCTCCCTTAACCCTGGAAACACTGACAACTACTTTGGAAAAAGTGGTAAAAATGTTGAAAAAAGTTTGGAAAATGTGGCAAAAACGTGACAAAAATGTTGAAAAAACGTATGAAAAGTGACAAAAACTTGAAAAAGTTTGGAAAAAGTGACAGAAACGTAAAAAAACGGGAAATAAGTGACATAAATGTTGGAAATGTTGGAAAAAGTGACAAAAACTTGGAAAAAGTGACAAACGTTGGATAAAGTGGCAAAAACGTCAAAAAACTTGACAAAAATGTTGAAAAAGTTTGGAAAAAGGGGCAAAAACGTAGGAAAACTTTGGAAAAGTGACAAAAACTTGGAAAGAATTGACAAAAACGTTGGAAAAAGTGACATAAAGTGACAAAAATGTTGAAAAACTTTGGAAAAAGTGACAAAAACTTTGGATAACTTTGGAAAAAGTGACAAAAAAGTCTAGAAAAGTGACAAAAACATCGAAAAATGTGACAAAAATGTCGAAAAATGTTGGAATAACCGACATAAGCTTAGTAAAAGTGACAAAGACATAGAAAAACATGAGGTTGACCTACTTTTGCTCTTGTTATTATCAAACAGTTAGCATATAATAATATTCTGGTGAGTTCTCTAAACCAGATAACAGGGAGCCACTGGGTGTCCTCGTCTGGAGCTCGGTGTGATGCTGAGGAAAGAACAGGAGCTCCCTGACCAGATAACAGCTGACCAAATCAACTCGGTCATATGAGGCATTTTATATTTAAATAATCAGGACTTTTAGAGTGTATAGAGTCAGCGTGTTTCCACCAGACTCCATGTAAATAATCAGGACTTTTAGCACACACAAACATAAATACATACACACACAGAGAAACACAGAAACACAAAACACACACAGACACACACAGAAACACAGAAAACAAAAACACACACACACACACACACACAGACACACACAAACATAAATACATACACACACACACACAAACACACACAGACACACACAAACATAAATACATACACACACACACACAGACACACACAGAGAAACACAGACACACACAAACACACACAGACACACACAAACATAAATACATACACACACACACACACAAACAGACACACAGACACACACAGAGAAACACAGAGAAACACAGACACACACAAACACACACAGACACACACAGACACACACAAACATAAATACATACACACACACAAACAGACACACACAGAGAAACACAGACACACACAAACACACACAGACACACACAGACACACACAAACATAAATACATACACACACACACACAAACACACACAGACACACACAGAGAAACACAGACACACACAAACACACACAGACACACACAGACACACACAAACATAAATACATACACACACACACACACAGACACACACAGAGAAACACAGACACACACAGACACACAGACACACACAAACATAAATACATACACACACACACACAACACACACACACACACACACAGACACACACAAACATAAATACATACACACACAAACACACAGACACACACAGAGAAACACAGACACACACAGACACACACACACACACACAACACATAACATACACACACACACACACAAACACACACAGACACACACAGAGAAACACAGAGAAACACAGACACACACAAACACACACAGACACACACAAACATAAATACATACACACACACACAAACAAACAGACACACACACACACACAAACATAAATACATACACACACACACACACAAACACACACAGACACACACAGAGAAACACAGACACACACAAACACACACAGACACACAAACACACACAGACACACACAAACATAAATACATACACACACACACACACACAAACAGACACACACAGACACACACAAACACACACAGACACACACAGACACACACAAACATAAATACATACACACACATACACACACAAACACACACAGACACACACAGAGAAACACAGACACACACAAACACACACAAACACACACAGACACACACAAACATAAATACACACACACACACACAAACACACACACACACACATAGAAACACAGACACACACAAACACACACAGAGAAACACACACACACACACAGACACACACAGAGAAACACAGACTCACACACAGACACACACACACACACAGACACACACACTGACACCCACTGAACATAGGTCTTCTCCACTTTGCTTTAACACCATTTCTTGTCGTTGCTATGCCGATAAGTTTAGGTTTTTTGGGAATTATACCTACGTGGGCGGTGACCACGGCGACCAGGTGTAGCAGCAGGAGGCCGAGGACCAATCGGTGAAGGCGAAACATGGCGCCGGGCGGACGGAGAAGTTGGCTGGAAAAACCTCAGTGTGCCGAGAGAGAAGTAATGGAGTCTGAATGTGGAGAGAGGGAGGGAGGGAGGGAGATAGAGAGAGGGGGGAGAGAGAGAGGGGGGGAGGGAGAGAGACGGAGGGAGGGAGGGATGGATGGAGGGGAGAGAGAGAGAGAGAGAGGGAGATTTAGGGGGGAGAGAGATTTAGGGGAGAGAGAGAGAGGGAGGGAGGGAGAGAGAGATGGAGAGAGAGAGAGAGGAGGGAGATAGAGAGAGAGGGAGGGAGGGGAGAGAGGGAGGGAGGGAGATAGATATAGAGAGAGAGAGAGGGAGGGAGGGAGATAGAGGGAGGGAGGGAGAGAGATATAGAGAGAGAGAGAGGGAGGGAGGGAGGGAGAGAGAGAGAGAGAGGAGGGAGAGAGAGAGAGAGAGGGAGGGAGGGAGAGAGAGAGAGAGAGAGGGAGGGAGGGAGAGGGAGGGAGGGAGAGAGATATAGAGAGAGAGAGAGAGGGAGGGAGGGAGAGGGAGGGAGGGAGGGAGGGAGAGAGATATAGAGAGAGAGAGAGGAGGGAGGGAGAGAGAGAGAGGGAGGGAGAGAGGGAGGGGAGGAGAGAGAGAGAGGGAGGAGGGAGAGAGGGAGGGAGGGAGGAGGGAGGGAGGAAGAGGGAGGGAGGGAGGGAGAGATAGAGAGAGAGAGGGAGAGAGATAGAGAGGGAGACCCACATTTTGTACCTGTGTGTGTGTGTGTGTGTGTGTGTGTGTGTGTGTGTGTGTGTGTGTGTGTGTGTGTGTGTGTCTGTGTGTGTGTGTGTGTGTGTGTGTGTGTGTGTGTGTGTGTGTGTGTGTGTGTGTGTGTGTGTGTGTGTCTTGGACACACACAGGCCAAAAGTTTGGACACACCTTCTCATTCAATGAGTTTCCTTTTTATTTTCATGACTATTTACATTGTAGATTCTCACTGAAGGCATCAAAACTATGAATGAACACATATGGAATTATGTACTTAACAAAAAAGTGTGAAATAACTGAAAACATGTCTTATATTTTAGATTCTTCTAAGTAGCCACCCTTTGCTTTTTTTATTAATAAGGGAAATAATTCCACTAATGAACCCTGACAAAGCACACCTGTGAAGGTAAAACCATTTCAGGTGACTACCTCATGAAGCTCATTGAGAGAACACCTCTTCACTATCTGCTAGCTGCCTGTCCCCTGAACACACTGGAAAAGAAATATTTGTCGAAATTTGTCAAAGCCTACTAAAATCTTAATTTCTCAGGCTCTATAGCGGATAAAAACATGGAATAAAAAGCATTTGAGAGCTTACTTATTTGGCTTTAAACTTGACTGACTTGCTTGGCCATAATCTTCAAAAGCATTTAAAACAAATATCTATAAACAACAAAAATATCAAGAATATTTTGAAAATCAGTACAGATCTGTTTTTATTTAATTATTTCATACTTTTTGAGGTACCAAAGTGACAAGTGAACATCACTGATACAAAGTTATAGAAAAAAAAAACCCAAAACAAAACAGAGGGTTACTTCTTCTTTACATAACAATTACATATTAATTTATGTTGATTTTGTTTCTTGTATTATTTGGATCAAACTTTGGATAAAAACGTCTAAGAAATCATAGCAAAATCCCTATGCATTAAGATAAATGATTGCTGGACTGGCAATGGTAACTAACGTTTTTGCATTTCAAATCAATAATATAGTTAGAATTGTTTAATTACAATTGTTAGTTAATTTAATCTTGATAATAGAGACCTTGAACATAATGTTTGTGTTGTTCTCTTCGGAGATGGTTGCCTGGAACCTTTTACAAAAGAAAAGCTCTAATTTCCATTCTGTGACTGAGTTGGTAAAACTGAAAAACTGACATTACTTGTTCACTGTTGATTTGTTTAACAGTAGGACAGTAATGTCAGTTAAATTATTTACCTACTAGTAAGGTTACTAGTAGTTACAGGCAACCATCTTCAGAGAACAATACAATCTGTTTTAAGGCCTAAAAAATAAAATAAAATTGTAATTGACATATAATACTAACATGTAATGTGAAAGAAACGTGTAGTATTTAAGTGACCAAATAGTATTACAGTAAAATGTATTGAATAGTGTTGAAATAAAGTGATACAATTGTGAAGGATTAAAATGTTCCAATTACTTTATCAAAACATGTTTTAATCACACTGTATCAACACAAAATACACAGGTTAACTGAACATGAATAAGTTGGGTTAATTTAACTCAATTGTTTAAGTTGCTGACAAAGCAAAACATTTGTGTGCAACCGATGTCCACTATTGAATTAAGTTTATCCAACATGTTTTTTTTTCAGTGTATATATCTGTACCTCTGTGTGTGTGTGTGTATATATCTGTACCTCTGTGTGTGTGTGTGTGTGTGTGTGTGTGTATATATATATCTGTACCTGTGTGTGTGTGTGTGTGTGTGTGTGTGTGTGTGTGTGTCTATATGTATGTGTGTCTATGTGTGTGTGTGTGTCTATATATGTATATGTGTGTGTGTGTCTATGTGTGTGTGTCTGTGTGTGTGTGTGTGTGTAATGTATATTTGTGTGTGTGTGTGTGTGTGTGTGTATCTATATATGTGTGTGTTTGTCTATATATGTGTGTGTGTGTGTGTGTGTGTCTATATATGTGTGTGTGTGTGTGTATGTATGTGTGTGTCTCGTGTGTGTGTGTGTGTGTGTGTGTGTGTGTTTGTGTGTCTATATACATATGTGTGTGTGTGTGTGTGTGTGTGTCTCTGTATATAATGTGATATAATATAGTAAGTAAATTAAGGGGCGGGACTTGGCCTCTCTATAAACATGAACGTTGTACAATGAACTTTCAGGTGGTCAGGTTGTGTAGCGAAGTCTCAGTGGCGTTGAAGTCTCAGTGGTTGGTTGTCTCGTTTTGGGGGTGCTCTGTGGTTGGTTGTTGGTGCTCTGTGGTTGGTTGTCTCGTTTGGGGGTGCTCTGTGATTGGTTGTCTCGGTTGGTAGAGCTCTGTGGTTGGTTGGTCCGGTTGGTAGAGCTCTGTGGTTGGTTGTCTCGTTTGGGGGTGCTCTGTGGTTGGTTGTCTTGTTTGGGGGTGCACTGTGGTTGGTTGTCGTGTTTGGGGGTGCACTGTGGTTGGTTGTCTCGTTTGGGGGTGCTCTGTGGTTGGTTGTGTTGTTTGGGGGTGCTCTGTGGTTGGTTGTCTCGTTTGGGGGTGCTCTGTGGTTGGTTGTCTTGTTTGGGGGTGCTCTGTGGTTGGTTGTCTTGCTCTGTGGTTGGTTAGTCCAGTTGGTTTGGGGGGTGCTCTGTGGTTGGTTGTCTCGTTTGGGGGTGCACTGTGGTTGGTTGGCCCGATTAACAGCGCTCCGTGGTTGGTTGGCAGTGCTCTGTGGTTGGTTGTCTCGTTTGGGGGTGCACTGTGATTGGTTGTCTTGTTTGGGGGCGCTGTGTGGTTGGTTGGCCCAGTTGACAGTGTTCTGTGGTTGGTTAGTCCAGTTGACAGAGCTCTGTGGTTGGTTGGCACGGTTGGCAGTGGCGTGCGATTGGGCAGCCCTTTTGGTGGCGCCGTGCGGTTGTGGATCCACGGCAGGTAGTTGGACACCCGGGTGTAGATACCGTAGGCGCCCGGCCGGGCGCAGCCTTTCCCCCAGCTCACGATACCCAACAGGAACACTGTCTTACCGTAGAGGGTCACCAACGGGCCACCGCTGTCTCCTGTACATCAGGGAAGGTTAGTTAGTACTACACACACATATATACAAACACACACACAGAGACACATACACACACACACACATATATACACACACACACACACACACACACACACACACACACACACACACACACAGTAATATATATATACAGTACAGGCCAAAAGTTTGGACACACCTTCTCATTCGATGAGTTTCCTTTTTATTTTCATGACTATTTACATTGTAGATTCTCACTGAAGGCATCAAAACTATGAATGAACACATATGGAATTATGTACTTAACAACAAAGTGTGAAATAACTGAAAACATGTCTTATATTTTAGATTCTTCAAAGTAGCCACCCTTTGCTTTTTTTGATAACTCTGCAAACCCTTGGTGTTCTCTCAATGAGCTTCATGAGGTAGTCACCTGAAATGGTTTTACCTTCACAGGTGTGCCTTGTCAGGGTTCATTAGTGGAATTATTTCCCTTATTAATAAAAAAAGCAAAGGGTGGCTACTTTGAAGAATCTAAAACATAAGACATGTTTTCAGTTATTTCACACTTTTTGTTAAGTACATAATTCCATATGTGTTCATTCATAGTTTTGATGCCTTCAGTGAGAATCTACAATGTAAATATCCATCCATCCATCTTCGTCTGCTTATCCGGTGTCGGGTCGCGGGGGGAGCAGCTCCAGCAGGGGACCCCAAACTTCCCTTTCCCGAGCAACATTAACCAGCTCCGACTGGGGATCGAGGCGTTCCCAGGCCAGGTTGGAGATATAATCCCTCCACCTAGTCCTGGGTCTTCCCGAGGCCTCCTCCCAGCTGGACCTCCCTCCACCTAGTCCTGGGTCTTCCCGAGGCCTCCTCCCAGCTGGACGGGCCTGGAACACCTCCCTAGGGAGGCGCCCAGGGGCATCCTTACCAGATGTCCGAACCACCTCAACTGGCTCCTTTCGACGCAAAGGAGCAGCGGCTCTCTCCGAGCTCCTCACGGATGACTGAGCTTCTCACCCCTATCTCTAAGGGAGACGCCAGCCACCCTCCTGAGGAAACCCATTTCGCCGCTTGTACCCTGGATCTCGTTCTTTCGGTCATGACCCAGCCTTCATGACCATAGGTGAGGGTAGGAACGAAAACTGACCGGTAGATCGAGAGCTTTGCCTTCTGGCTCAGCTCTCTTTTCGTCACTGGCGGTGCGATAGATTGAATGTAATACCGCACCCGCTGCGCCCGATTCTCCGACCAATCTCCCGCTCCATTGTCCCTCACTCGCGAACAAAACCCCAAGGTACTTGAACTCCTTCACTTGGGGTAAGGACTCATTCCCTACCTGGAGAAGGCATTCCATCGGTTTCCTGCTGAGAACCATGGCCTCCGATTTAGAGGTGCTGATCCTCATCCCAACCGCTTCGCACTCGGCTGCAAACCGATCCAGTGAGTGCTGAAGGTCGCAGGCCGATGATGCCATCAGGACCACATCATCTGCAAAGAGCAGCGATGAGATCCCCAGCCCACCAAACTGCAACCCCTCCCCACCTCGACTACGCCTCGATATCCTGTCCATAAATATTACAAACAGGATTGGTGACAAAGCGCAGCCCTGGCGGAGGCCAACCCTCACCTGAAACGAGTCCGACTTACTGCCGAGAACCCCGACACAGCTCTCGCTTTGGTCTTACAGAGATTGGATGGCCCTGAGTAGAGACCCCCCCCACCCCATACTCCCGCAGCACCTCCCACAGTATCTCCCGGGGGACCCGGTCATACGCCTTCTCCAAATCCACAAAACACATGTAGACCGGTGGGGCATACTCCCAGGCTCCCTCCAGGATCCTTGAGAGTGAAGAACTGGTCCGTTGTTCCACGACCAGGACGGAATCCGCATTGTTCCTCCTCAACCCGAGGTTCGACTATCGGCCGAACCCTCCTATCCAGCACCTTGGAGTAGACTTTACCAGGGAGGCTGAGAAGTGTGATACCCTGTAATTGGCACACACCCTCTGGTCCCCCTTTTAAAAAGGGGAACCACCACCCCGGGTCTGCCACTCCTTAGGCACCGTCCCAGACTTCCACGCAATGTTCAAGAGTCGTGTCAACCAGGACAGCCCCTCCACACCCAGAGCCTTGAGCATTTCTGGGACGGATCTCATCAATCCCCAGGGCTTTGCCACTGTGTAGTTGTTTGACTACATCAGTGACTTCCGCCTGGGAAATCGACGACAATCCCCGTTATCCTCCAGCTATGCCTCTAACATAGAGGGCGTATTAGTCGGATTCAGGAGTTCCTCAAAGTGCTCCTTCCACCGCCCTATTACCTCCTCAGTTGAGGTCAACAGTGTCCCATCGTTACTGTACACAGCTTGGATGGTTCCCCTTCCCCCCTCCTGAGGTGGCGAACAGTTTTCCAGAAGCACTTTGGTGCCGACCGAAAGTCCTTCTCCATGTCTTCTCCAAACTTCTCCCACACCCGCTGCTTTGCCTCTTTCACGGCAGAGGCTGCAGCCCTTTGGGCCCTTTGGTACCCTGCAACTGCCTCCGAGTCCTCCGGGATAACATATCCCGGAAAGACTCCTTCTTCAGTCGGACGGCTTCCCTGACCACGGTGTCCACCACGGTGTTCGTGGGTTACCGCCCCTTGAGGCACCTAAGACCCTAAGACCACAGCTCCTCGCCGCAGCTTCAGCAATGGAAACTTTGAAGATTGCCCACTCGGGTTCAATGCCCCCAGCCTCCACAGGGATGCACGAAAAGCTCCGCCCGGAGGTGTGAGTTGAAAGTCTGTTGGACAGGGGCCTCCTCCAGACGTTCCCAATTTACCCGCACTACACGTTTGGGCTTACCAGGTCTGTCCAGAGTCTTCCCCAGCCCCTGACCCAACTCACCACCAGATGGTGATCGGTTGACAGCTCTGCCCCTCTCTTCACCCGAAAGTGTCCAAAACATACGGCCTCAGATCAGATGAAACGATTATGAAATCGATCATTGACCTTGGCCTAGGGTGCTCTGGTACCAGGTACACTTATGAGCATCCCTATGTTCGAACATGGTGTTCGTTATAGACAATCCATGACTAGCACAGAAGTCCAACAACAAACAACCACTCTGGTTTAGATCAGGGAGGCCGTTTCTCCCAATCACGCCTCCAGGTGTCTCCATCATTGCCCACGTGCGTGTTGAAGTCCCCCAGCAGAACAATGGAGTCCCCCACTGGAGCCCCATGCAGGACTCCACTCAAGGTCTCAAGAAGGCCGAATACTCCGAACTCCTGTTTGGTGCATATGCACAAACAACAGTCAGAGTTTTCCCCCCCACAACCCGCAGGCGTAGGGAGGCGACCCTCTCGTCCACCGGGGTAAACTCCAACACAGCGGCGCTCAGCCGGGGGCTTGTGAGTATCCCCACACCCGCCCGGCGCCTCACACCCTGGGCAACTCCGGAGAAGAAAAGAGTCCAACCCCTATCCAGGAGTACGGTTCCAGAACCGAGACTGTGCGTAGAGGTAAGCCCCACCAGATCTAACCGGTAGCGCTCCACCTCCCGCACTAGTTCCGGCTCCTTCCCCCACAGAGAGGTGACGTTCCACGTCCCCAGAGCCAGCGTCTGCCTCCCGGGTCTGGTCCGTCGAGGCCCTTGACCTTCACTGCCACCCGTGTGGCAGCGCACCCGACCCCAGCGGTTCCTCCTACAGGTGTTGGGCCCATGGGCTGGAGAGATGGGAGCCACGTAGCTTGTTCGGGCTGTGCCCGGCCGGGCTCCGTGGCAAACCAGGCCACCAGGCGCTCGCCGACGAGCCCCCCGTCTGGGCCTGGCTCCAGACGGGGGCCCCGGGCTTCCTCCGGGCAGGGTCACTCCATCTCTACCTTGTTTTTCCATAGGGTTTTTGAACCATTCTTTGTCTGGCCCCTCACCTGAGACCACTTTGCCTTGGGAGACTCTACCAGGAGCACAAAGCTCCAGACAACACAGCCCTGAGGTTCACAGAGACACACAAACCTCTCCACCACGATAAGGTGATGGTTCACGGAGAAGCAATGTAAATAGTCATGGAAATAAAAAGGAAACGCATTGAATGAGAAAGTGTGTCCAAACTTTTAGCCTGTATGTTTATGAATGAACTGGTCACCTTTGCACGAGTCCTGCAGGCCCTCTATGTATCCGGCACAGAACATGTTGTCGGTGATTTCCACGCCGCTCTCCTCCACGCAGACCTGCGTGCGTATCCGCGGCACCGCCAGGCGCCGCAGCACGGTGGACGTGGGCCCGTTCTCGCTGCGGCGGCCCCAGCCGCTCACCGTGTGCTTGGCGACCGCCCACAGCACGCGCTCGGCCAGCGGCCGCGTCGGCAAGCAGGCCGGCACGGCGTACGGCGTGTAGACGATCGGCGCCGCCAGGCGCAGCAGGCCGATGTCGTTGTCGGCCGTGCGCTTCACGTAGTTCTCGTGCACGATGATCTGGGAGACCTGGATCCACTGCTCAGAGCCCTCGGCAAGCTGCGTGTTGTGCTCGCCTGAAATCAACCATCACCAAACACACCAGACTCCATGTAAATAATCAGGACTTTTAGTGTGTATAGAGCCAGCATATCTCCACCAGACTCCATGTAAATAATCAGGACTTTTAGCGTGTATAGAGCCAACAGACTCCATGTAAATAATCAGTACTTTTAGCGTGTATAGAGCCAACATATTTCCACCAGACTCCATGTAAATAATCAGGACTTTTAGCGTGTATAGAGCCAGCATATCTCCACCAGACTCCATGTAAATAATCAGGACTTTTATAGTGTATAGAGCCAGCATATCTCCACCAGACTCCATGTAAATAATCAGGACTTTTAGCGTGTATAGAGCCACCAGACTCCATGTAAATAATCAGGACTTTTAGCATGTATAGAGCCAGCATATCTCCACCAGACTCCATGTAAATCATCAGTACTTTTAGCGTGTATAGAGCCAACATATCTCCACCAGACTCCATGTAAATAATCAGGACTTTTAGCGTGTATAGAGCCAACATATCTCCACCAGACTCCATGTAAAAAAAACGGACTTTTAGCATGTATAGAGCCAGCATATCTCCACATGTAAATGGGTGAATTAAGGGATTATTTCAACCAAACCAGAGTGGTGATTGTTGGAACAGTGGAAAGATGAACCAAGACGGCTTTTGGTAGTTTTGTTTAGTTTCTGTCCACTTTGAATGAAGTGTGTTTTACGATGATAAAAGTCCTGATTATTTACATAAACTAAAATAACTAAAAGCTCTATCTCTGTAGGGATCCATCCCATAATGTTGTCAGACACTTAGAGTAATAATGTGATTATAATGGAGAGATTGGTACCTGCGACCACCTTGAGGAAGCGAGCCTCTGTGTCCTCCAGACAGTGAGATGCTGTGATGATCCATGTTGGTGTATAGATCACTCCTCCACAGAACCCTTTGTCTTTATACACCAGCAGAACCTACACACACACAACACATACACACCAACGCACACATGCACACACACAAAACAAACGGTAACAATGGACTATTTCGCATTTTCCGTTCTATACACAACATGTTTCACATAGTTCACTAGTTCAGTGTGCCCACAATTGGCACAATGGCTATTGTTTCTCATACTTATTCTTCATCTGCCGCCACATTTTTGTCCCACTAAGGCTCACAGCGTTGCCAACGCACGCACACAATATACATCGAAACGTGTGTAATGCTCGGGAATGGTGTGCTATGACTTTTCTAAGAGATTTGCCGCACGGTTTTCACGAAATCGGCAAAAAGCAGTATAAAATTTCCCATAGACTTTAATGGGAAATTGTCGGCAAATCGCTTAACATCGCTCAAAACAAGCCCCTTTGGGACCCCGCTGTATCGCCATACTTTAATGTAGAAAAAAAATTAAAAGTGTAAACCGAAGACAAGACTTTGGCCTTTATTGGGCTGAATGGGCATTCGGATATCAAGCACGGTTTCTACGAAATCAAAGTTTTCGTATCGTCCTCTTTTCAGACCGTTTCAGATTTTCCCATGTGTGTGTATGGGGCCGGAATGTTGAGAGTTAGAGTGGGAGTCAGAGTGGGGAGCTGAAGGACGATTCTCGGAAAGTTTTCCAAACAAATTGGTCTACCTCCTACAGTTTTCACTCTCTACACATCATACTTAGTCAAAATGTAGGAAATCTTGTGCCGGTCGCAGACATGTGACTATGGAATCCACCGGACGTAAACATTTTGCTCTAGACACTCCAACTGCCGATAGAAACAGTGGAGTTGCAGTACGATTTGCTGAAATCGTTTCCAAACAAATTGCTCTCCCTCCTACAGTTTTCACTCTACATACATCATAGTTGGTCAAAATGTAGGAAATGTTGTGCCGGTCGCAGACATGTGACTATGAAATCCACCGGACCTAAACTTTTTGTTATTTTGAAACCAACTGCCGATAGAAACCGTAAAAAAAAATGAAGCTGCAGTACTTCTTCAGACCGGTTGAGATTTTCCATTGTGTTTGTATGGGGAGAGAATGCTGAGAGCTAGAGGGTAAAGCTGCATTATGATTCTCTGAAAGGTTTCCAAACAAATTGCTCTCCCTCCTACAGTTTTCACTCTTTATACATCATAGTTGGTCAAAATGTAGGAAATGTTGTGCCGGTCGCAGACATGTAACGATGGAATCCAACAGACGTACACTTTTGGCTCTCTTGATACCAACTGCCGATAGAAATTGAAAATAAGTAAGTGAAGGATGCAGATGGTTCCCTGTTTGTTACCTGCTCTGTGTCCCATATGTTTGACATCACAAACATAAAAACAACATCAATGCGTTCGCCAGACTTTTATCTCTCTGGTGAGCATAATATTTTGCCGTTTTTGAATTACAGAACAAACTTAAGAGGATTAATTATCATTACATGGATATGTTTGACCCATGGAAGACACTGTCTCCCCCTCCCTACTCCCTCACTGT
>NW_021166548.1:163879-166379 GCF_004354835.1 Perca flavescens
AAAAAATTCAGGGAAAAAGTTGTAATATTTTCAGTAAAAAGTCGTGAAAGAAGTCATAATATTTCAGCAATAAAATTTTGAAAAAAGTCGTAGTATTTCCGGTAAAAAAGTCCTGAGATACACACACATAATATTTCAGAGAAAAAGTTGTAAAAGAAATTGTAATATTTTAGGAAAATAGTCGTGAAAGAAATCAGATTTCTGGAAAATGTCAAGTTTGAAAGTTTTTCAGCTGTTATAAAATTTAATAAAACCCAAATCCAGTGAAATCGTGAAAATAATCGTAATATTTCAGGAAAAAATTCGTGAAAAAAAAAGTTGTAATATTTTCGTGATAAAAGTGGTGAAAAGAGTCGGAATATTTCAGAAAAAAGTCTTGAAAATAGTTGTAATATTTCAGGAAAAAAAGTCGTGAAAAAAGTCCAAATATTTCAGGAATAAAGTCGTAATATTTCGGGGGAAAAGTGGTGAAAAAGTTGTAATATTTCAGGGAAAAAGTCGTGAAAAAAGTTGTAATATTTCATGGAAAAAGTCGTGAAAAAAGTCCGGATATTTCAGGGAAAAAGTCGTGAAAAAAGTTGTAATATTTGGGGAAAAAAGTCGTAATATTTCAGGAAAAAAGTTGTAATATTTCGGGGAAAATAGTCAAAAGATTTCATGAAAAAAGTCTTGACAAAAGTCCAAATATTTCAGGAATAAAGTCGTAATATTTCGGGGAAAAGTGGTGAAAAGTTGTAATATTTCAGGAAAAAGTCGTGAAAAAGTTGTAATATTTCATGGAAAAAGTCGTGAAAAAAAGTCCGGATATTTCAGGGAAAAAGTCGTGAAAAAGTTGTAATATTTGGGGAAAAAAGTCGTAATATTTCAGGAAAAAGTTGTAATATTTCGGGAAAATAGTCAAAAGATTTCATGAAAAAGTCTTGACAAAAGACGTAATATCGGGAAAAAAAGTCGTGAAAATAATGGTAATATTTCAGAAAAAAAGTCATAAACAAAGTCGTAATATTTAAAAAAAAAAAAAAGTCCAAATATTTCTGGTAAAAAGTTGTGACAAAAGTCCAAATATTTCAGTGACAAAGTCGTTTCTGAAGCTTTTTCTGAATTTTTGAAACTTTTTTCAACGTTGTTTTATAATTTTTTTTCTTCAGATGTTATAAAATGGAATAAAACCCAAATCCAGTGAAAGTAGTGAACAGATTATTTATTTAACTTGTGAAGAGCGTCGTAGTGAAAACCATCCACGGATTTATTTAGTCCTTGCCCCAGCTCAAATAAGTCATGAAGTCGTAATATTTCAGGAAAAAGTCGTGAAAAAAAAGTCGTAATATTTGGGGAAAAAAGTCGTAATATTTCAGGAAAAAGTTGTAACATTTCGGGGAAAATAGTCAAAAGATTTCATGAAAAAGTCTTGACAAAAGACGTAATATTTTGGGAAAAAGTTGTGAAAATAATTGTAATATATGTAATAGTGTCGGAATATTTCAGAGAAAAAGTCATGAAAATAGTTGTAATATTTCAGAGAAAAAGTCGTGAAAAAGTCGTAATATTTGAAGAAAAAAAGTCGTGAAAAAAAGTCCAAATATTTCAGGAAAAAGTCGTAATATTTCGAGGGAAAAGTCGTGAAAAAAAGTCGTAATATTTGAAGAAAAAAAAGTCGTGAAAAAAAGTCCAAATATTTCAGGAAAAAGTCGTAATATTTCGAGGGAAAAGTCGTGAAAAAAAGTCGTGAAAGAAGTCGTGAAAAAGTCCAAATATTTCAGGAAAAAAGTCGTAATATTTCGAGGGAAAAGTCGTAAAAAAAGTCGTAATATTTGAAGAAAAAAAGTCGTGAAAAAAGTCCAAATATTTCAGGAAAAAAGTCGTAATATTTCGAGGGAAAAGTCGTAAAAAAAGTCCAAATATTTCAGTGACAAAGTCGTTTCTGAAGCTTTTTCTGGAATTTTTGACACTTTTTTATAAAATGGAATAAAAACCCAAATCCAGTGAAAGTAGTGAACAGATTATTTATTAAACTTGTGAAGAGGGATTTATTTTGACATTTTAGTTTTGTCCGGTGTGGGTTCAGTTGTTGGCCATGGCGGCCTGGATCCAGTCTACGAAGCGGCTGACTTTGGCGTAGACCCGGTACAGGTTCTCCTTGGCGCAGTCCTTGCCCCAGCTCACCACCCCGTCAGGAACCAGGTCTTCTTGTAGTGGGTCACCATGGGCCCGCCGCTGTCGCCCTTACAGGCGTCTCGGCCGCCCGCCTTCAGCCCGGCACAGAACATGTTCCTGGTGACGTTCAGGGAAAAGGTCGGGAAAGAAGTCGTGATATTTCAGGGATAAAGTCGTGAAAAAAGTCGTGATATTTCAGGGATAAAGTTGTGAAAGAAGTTGCAATATTTCAGAGAATAAGTAGTGAAAGAAGTAATAATATTTCAGAGATTAAGTCGGGAAAGAAGTCGGAATATTTCGGAAAAAAAGTCGGGAAAGAAGTCGTGAAAAAAGTCCAAATATTTCA
>NW_021166548.1:171379-173879 GCF_004354835.1 Perca flavescens
TCTATAAGTACTATAAGGTATTTAAGGTCTATAAGGTATTTAAGGTCTATAAGGTATATAAGGTCTATAAGGTATTTAAGGTCTATAAGGTCTATAAGGATTTATAAGGTCTATAAGGTATTTAAGGTCTATAAGGTATTTAAGGTCTATAAGGTATTTAAGGTCTATAAGGTATATAAGGTCTATAAGGTATTTAAGGTCTATAAGGTATTTAAGTTCTTTAAGGTATTTAAGGTATTTAAGTTCTATAAGGTCTTTAAGGTATTTAAGGTATTTAAGGTAGTTAAGGTCTTTAAGGTGTTTAAGGTCTTTAAGGTATTTAAGGTTTATAAGGTCTTTAAGGTATTTAAGGTTTATAAGGTCTTTAAGGTATTTAAGGTCTATAAGGTATTTAAGGTATTTAAGGTAGTTAAGGTCTTTAAGGTATTTAAGGTCTATAAGGTATTTAAGGTCTATAAGGTATATAAGGTATTTAAGGTCTATAAGGTATTTAAGGTCTATAAGGTATTTAAGGTCTATACGGTATTTAAGGTCTATAAGGTATTTAAGGTCTATACGGTATTTAAGGTCTATAAGGTCTATAAGGTATTTAAGGTCTATAAGGTATATAAGGTATTTAAGGTCTATAAGGTATTTAAGGTCTATAAGGTATTTAAGGTCTATAAGGTATTTAAGGTATTTAAGGTCTATAAGGTATTTAAGGTCTATAAGGTATTTAAGGTCTATAAGGTATTTAAGGTCTATAAGGTATTTAAGGTCTATAAGGTCTATAAGGTCTATAAGGTATTTAAGGTCTATAAGGTATTTAAGGTCTATAAGGTATTTAAGGTCTATAAGGTATTTAAGGTCTATAAGGTATATAAGGTCTATAAGGTATTTAAGGTCTATAAGGTATTTAAGGTATTTAAGGTCTATAAGGTATTTAAGGTCTATAAGGTATTTAAGGTCTATAAGGTCTATAAGGTATTTAAGGTCTATAAGGTATTTAAGGTCTATAAGGTATTTAAGGTCTATAAGGTATATAAGGTCTATAAGGTATTTAAGGTCTATAAGGTATTTAAGGTCTATAAGGTATTTAAGGTCTATAAGGTATATAAGGTCTATAAGGTATTTAAGGTCTATAAGGTATTTAAGGTCTATAAGGTATTTAAGGTCTATAAGGTATTTAAGGTCTATAAGGTATTTAAGGTCTATAAGGTATATAAGGTATATAAGGTCTATAAGGTATTTAAGGTCTATAAGGTATTTAAGGTCTATAAGGTCTATAAGGTATTTAAGGTCTATAAGGTATTTAAGGTCTATAAGGTATTTAAGGTCTATAAGGTATATAAGGTCTATAAGGTATTTAAGGTCTATAAGGTATTTAAGGTCTATAAGGTATTTAAGGTCTATAAGGTATATAAGGTCTATAAGGTATTTAAGGTCTATAAGGTATTTAAGGTATTTAAGGTCTATAAGGTATTTAAGGTCTATAAGGTATTTAAGGTCTTTAAGGTCTATAAGGTCTATAAGGTATTTCAGGTATTTAAGGTCTTTATGTCTCTCACCGACGGTGACGTTGAAGATGGAGGCAGGTTTCCCCCAGACGCAGTGGGCCGCAGTCAGCACCCAGCGCCGGGACAGCACGATCGCCCCGCACGAGAAGTCCCCGTGTTCGGTTAGCATAGCCTGAAATATCCCAAAATATACTTTAATAACCACAACGCATTCTCACTCCGTTAGCGTCACATTTAGACGGGCTGAGTCACCTTCCACTGGCGATCGGGACTCTTGGCAACTTTTTGGGGCTAATATTTCAGGAAAAAAGTCGTAATATTTCAGGGAAAAAGTCGTGAAAAAAGTTGTAATATTTCAGGGAAAAAGTCGTGAAAAAAGTTGTAATATTTAAGGGAAAAAGTCATAATATTTCAGCAAAAACGTTGTAATATTTCATGGAAAAGTAGTGAAAAAAGTCGTGAAAACAGTCATAATATTTCAGGAACAAAGTCGTGAAAAAAGTTGCAATATTTCAGGGAAAAAGTTGCGAAAAAAGTTGTAATATTTAAGGGAAAAAGTCGTGAAAAAAGTTGCAATATTTCAGGGAAAAAGTTGCGAAAAAAAGTTGTAATATTTCAGGGAAAAAGTCGTGAAAAAAGTCGTAATATTTCAGGGAAAAAGTCGTGAAAAAAGTCGTAATATTTCAGGAAAAAGTTGTGAAAAAGTTTTAATATTTCAGGGAAAAGTTGTGAAAAAAGTTGTAATATTTCAGGGAAAAAGTCGTGAAAAAGTTGTAATATTTAAGGGAAAAAGTCGTGAAAAAAGTTGTAATATTTAAGGGAAAAAGTCGTAATATTTCAGCAAAAAACGTAATATTTCATGGAAAAAGTAGTGAAAAAGTCGTGAAAACAGTCATAATATTTCAGGAACAAAGTCGTGAAAAAGTTGCAATATTTCAGGGAAAAGTTGCGAAAAAAAGTTGCAATATTTCAGGGAAAAAGTTGAAAAAAAAAAGTTGTAATAT
>NW_021166548.1:178879-183879 GCF_004354835.1 Perca flavescens
TAACAAAAGGTGAAAAACTTTCGATAATGGCGGCCGAATACACGACAGCGAGACCCAAATGTAAGTTCAACATTAGTCTTTTTGCTATACTTGTTTAACATAAACGCAACCTGTTTATGTATGTGTGGTTAATTTTGCAGTCAGTGATGATTTTTTTACCGCGAATTATAAAGTTTATTTGCATCGTAATTTGACGTGCTAGCTTTAGCTAACCTTAGCTAGCTAACAGCGCGGTTACCGGTACTTCTAGCTATGCTCTTTGGTTTAACCACTGGCAAATCAGTTATAATAACCTAGCTAACGTTACATGTGTTGTGGTATACGGTTGTTGTTTTTAAACTATCGTCTTCACTGCAGACAATTTTAGCGTTAGATGTGTGATCTGGTAAATATACATTATGCTGCCAACATTAGTAGTAATGTTACAGTACGTTAACATATGCTACGTTATATCATATTAACAGTGCAGTTTCTGTCCTGATCTGACTTATATAATCGTTAGGGACACGGACAATGCTGCCAACTTGAGGGAAGTCCTCCTCCTATGGGGAGGAGAGAGGATTTCCCTGCTGGTCTTGTGGACAGCACGGTGCAAAGGCTCTGGCTAAACCACGATCAGATGTACCGCTGGCGAGCCAGAAGAGGAAGACAAGGGCCTCGATGACGGATCCCACGCCGTGCCGAGGATGTACCGTTAAAGGATCCTGCTGTAGAGTCTGAAGTCCCCCCTCACATCACTTTCCCCATCAAAATACAGGGCCAGCAATGAATAGAACAATAGGATCTATTTAAATGTCTATTGTGTTGCCTCTGTTTTCACTCTTGTATTTTCACTGTAATTAATAGCTATTGCAATAAACACCCTTTATGTAAACATATGACTATTTTCCATGTTAACGTTACATGTCAGTTGGACACCATTTTAATTGCTCCAATTTTGCTAAATAATTCAAAATGGCCATTTTGGTTATTTATTTTTTTTTTACAATGAATTAAGAGCAAAAGCATGAATATCATCAATAAAAACAATCCCATTAATTTTGATGAACAAGGCAGAAATGTATGGTGACAACAGGTGGTGAGAATGCTCTGCCCTGGGTATAATTCACAATTTCACAGAAGAAGAAGGAGGAGGACTGAGATGTTTTGATCGTCACTTCCGGTAAGTACATAAGGCAGTCGCGATTTGAGACAATACTCCCCGTCAAATTTTACGACTATGCAAGTAAGTACATAGTGTCTGAAGTGCACTTCCCTTAGTGCACTACGGAAGTGCGCGCGATTTGAGACACAGTAACGGTCTCTCTTGGTGTCATTTTTTGGGGCTAATATTTCAGGGAAAAGACGTGAAAACTGTTGTAATATTTCGGGAAGAAAGTCTGAAAGAAGTGGTAATATTTCAGGGAAAAAGACGTGAAAACTGTTGTAATATTTAACGGAAAAAGTCGTAATATTTTAGGGGAAAAAGTCGTGAAAACAGTCGTAATATTTCAGGAAAAAAAGTCATGAAAAATGTCGTAATATTTCGGGAAGAAAGTCTGAAAGAAGTCGTAAGATTTCAGGAAAAAGGTCGTGAAAAAGTCGTAATATTTTAGGAAAAAAGTCGTGAAAAATGTCATAATATTTCGGGAAGAAAGTCTGAAAGAAGTCGTATTATTTCAGGAAAAAAGTCGTGAAAAATGTCATAATATTTCGGGAAGAAAGTCTGAAAGAAGTCGTAATATTTCAGGAACAAGGTCGTGAAAAAGTCGTGAAAAATGTCATAATATTTCGGGAAGAAAGTCTGAAAGAAGTCGTAATATTTCAGGAACAAGGTCGTGAAAAAGTCGTAATATTTCAGGAAAAAAGTCGTGAAAAATGTCATAATATTTCGGGAAGAAAGTCTGAAAGAAGTCGTAATATTTCAGGAACAAGGTCGTGAAAAGTCGTAATATTTCAGGAAAAAGTCGTGAAAAATGTCATATTTTGGGAAGAAAGTCTGAAAGAAGTCGTAATACTTCAGGAACAAGGTCGTGAAAAAGTTGTAATATTTCAGGAAAAAAGTCGTGAAAAATGTCATAATATTTCGGGAAGAAAGTCTGAAAGAAGTCGTAATATTTCAGGAACAATGTCGTGAAAAAGTCGTATTATTTCAGGAAAAAAGTCGTGAAAAATGTCATAATATTTCGGGAAGAAAGTCTGAAAGAAGTCGTAATATTTCAGGAACAAGGTTGTGAAAAAGTCGTAATATTTCAGGAAAAAAGTCGTGAAAAATGTCATATTTTGGGAAGAAAGTCTGAAAGAAGTCGTAATATTTCAGGAACAAGGTCGTGAAAAAGTCGTAATATTTCAGGAACAAAGTCGTGAAAAAGTCGTGAAAAATGTCATAATATTTCGGGAAGAAAGTCTGAAAGAAGTCGAATATTTCAGGAACAAGGTCGTGAAAAAAGTCGTAATATTTCAGGAAAAAGTCGTGAAAAATGTCATATTTTGGGAAGAAAGTCTGAAAGAAGTCGTAATATTTCAGGAACAAGGTCGTGAAAAAAGTCGTGAAAAATGTCATAATATTTTGGGAAGAAAGTCTGAAAGAAGTCGTAATATTTCAGGAACAATGTCGTGAAAAAGTCGTATTATTTCAGGAAAAAGTCGTGAAAAATGTCATAATATTTCGGGAAGAAAGTCTGAAAGAAGTCGTAATATTTCAGGAACAAGGTCGTGAAAAAGTCGTAATATTTCAGGAAAAAGTCGTGAAAAATGTCATATTTTGGGAAGAAAGTCTGAAAGAAGTCGTAATATTTCAGGAACAAGGTCGTGAAAAAGTCGTGAAAAATGTCATAATATTTCGGGAAGAAAGTCTGAAAGAAGTCGTAATATTTCAGGAACAAGGTCGTGAAAAAAAAGTCGTAATATTTCAGGAAAAAGTCGTGAAAAATGTCATAATATTTCGGGAAGAAAGTCTGAAAGAAGTCGTAATATTTCAGGAACAAGGTCGTGAAAAAAGTTGTAATATTTCAGGAAAAAGTCGTGAAAAATGTCATATTTTGGGAAGAAAGTCTGAAAGAAGTCGTAATACTTCAGGAACAAGGTCGTGAAAAAGTCGTAATATTTCAGGAAAAAGTCGTGAAAAATGTCATAATATTTCGGGAAGAAAGTCTGAAAGAAGTCGTAATATTTCAGGAACAATGTCGTGAAAAAGTCGTATTATTTCAGGAAAAAAGTCGTGAAAAATGTCATAATATTTCGGGAAGAAAGTCTGAAAGAAGTCGTAATATTTCAGGAACAAGGTTGTGAAAAAGTCGTAATATTTCAGGAAAAAGTCGTGAAAAATGTCATATTTTGGGAAGAAAGTCTGAAAGAAGTCGTAATATTTCAGGAACAAGGTCGTGAAAAAGTCGTAATGATTTCAGGAAAAAGTCGTGAAAAATGTCATAATATTTCGGGAAGAAAGTCTGAAAGAAGTCGTAATATTTCAGGAACAAGGTCGTGAAAAAGTCGTAATATTTCAGGAAAAAGTCGTGAAAAATGTCATAATATTTCGGGAAGAAAGTCTGAAAGAAGTCGTAATATTTCAGGAACAAGGTCGTGAAAAAGTCGTAATATTTCAGGAAAAAGTCGTGAAAAATGTCATATTTTGGGAAGAAAGTCTGAAAGAAGTCGTAATGTTTCAGGAACAAAGTCGTGAAAAAGTTGTAATATTTCAGGGAAAAAGTCGTGAAAAAAGTGGTAATATTTCAGGGAAAAGTCGTAATATTTCAGGAAGAAAGTCGTGAAAAAGTCGTAATATTTCAGGAAGAAAGTGAAAAAAAAAAGTCGTAATGTTTCAGGGAAAAAGTCGTAATATTTCAGGAAGAAAGTCGTGAAAGAAGTCGTAAGATTTCAGGAAAAAGGTCGTGAAAAAGTCGTAATATTTTAGGAAAAAAGTCGTGAAAAATGTCATAATATTTCGGGAAGAAAGTCTGAAAGAAGTCGATTATTTCAGGAAAAAGTCGTGAAAAAATGTCATAATATTTCGGGAAGAAAGTCTGAAAGAAGTCGAATATTTCAGGAACAAGGTCGTGAAAAAGTCGTGAAAAAATGTCATAATATTTCGGGAAGAAAGTCTGAAAGAAGTCGTAATATTTCAGGAACAAGGTCGTGAAAAGTCGAATATTTCAGGAAAAAAGTCGTGAAAAATGTCATAATATTCGGGAAGAAAGTCTGAAAGAAGTCGTAATATTTCAGGAACAAGGTCGTGAAAAAAGTCGTAATATTTCAGGAAAAAGTCGTGAAAAATGTCATATTTTGGGAAGAAAGTCTGAAAGAAGTCGTAATACTTCAGGAACAAGGTCGTGAAAAAGTTGTAATATTTCAGGAAAAAGTCGTGAAAAAATGTCATAATATTTCGGGAAGAAAGTCTGAAAGAAGTCGTAATATTTCAGGAACAATGTCGTGAAAAAGTCGTATTATTTCAGGAAAAAGTCGTGAAAAAATGTCATAATATTTCGGGAAGAAAGTCTGAAAGAAGTCGTAATATTTCAGGAACAAGGTTGTGAAAAAGTCGTAATATTTCAGGAAAAAGTCGTGAAAAATGTCATATTTTGGGAAGAAAGTCTGAAAGAAGTCGTAATATTTCAGGAACAAGGTCGTGAAAAAGTCGTAATATTTCAGGAACAAAGTCGTGAAAAAGTCGTGAAAAATGTCATAATATTTCGGGAAGAAAGTCTGAAAGAAGTCGTAATATTTCAGGAACAAGGTCGTGAAAAAGTCGTAATATTTCAGAAAAAAAGTCGTGAAAAATGTCATATTTTGGGAAGAAAGTCTGAAAGAAGTCGTAATATTTCAGGAACAAGGTCGTGAAAAAGTCGTGAAAAATGTCATAATATTTTGGGAAGAAAGTCTGAAAGAAGTCGTAATATTTCAGGAACAATGTCGTGAAAAAGTCGTATTATTTCAGGAAAAAGTCGTGAAAAATGTCATAATATTTCGGGAAGAAAGTCTGAAAGAAGTCGTAATATTTCAGGAACAAGGTCGTGAAAAAGTCG
>NW_021166549.1:0-4628 GCF_004354835.1 Perca flavescens
TTTTTATAGTCAATAAAAAGTTAAAAAAGTCATGAAAGAGTCCCAAAAAAAGTCATAGTATAGTATGTCGAAGAAAGTCATAAAAAGTCATAGTATAGTATGTCGAAGAAAGTCATAAAAAGTCATAGTATAGTATGTCGAAAAGTCATAAAAAGTCATAGTATAGTATGTCGAAAAAAAGTCATAGTAAAAAAAAAAAGAAAAAAAATAAAAATGAAATAATTAAGGGTTGGGCAGGGATCAGAAGAAAAAGTCCCAAAAAACGTCATAGTATAGTATGTCGGAAAAAGTAATAAAAAGTCATAGTATAGTATGTCGGAAAAAGTCATAAAAAGTCATAGTATAGTATGTTGAAAGTTTCTGTTTGTCATGAATAAAATGCTTTCTGTGACTCAGTCTGACAACCAATCAGCTGCCTGCCTCAATTTATTTCTTTATGTACATATTATACTATATAACTTATTTCAACGTACTATACTATAACCTTTTATGACTTTTTTTGACATACTATACTATGACTTTTTGTCTTTTTGACATACTATACTATGACTTTTTATGACTTTTTTCAGCATACTATAATATGACTTTTTTCGAAATACTATACTATGACTTTTTATGACTTTTTAACATACTATACTATGACTTTTTATGACTTTTTAATATACTATACTATGACTTTTTTCAACATACTATACTATGACTTTTTATGACTTTTTGACATACTATACTATGACATTTTATGACTTTTCGACATACTATATTATGACTTTTTATGACTATTTTTGACATACTATACTATGACTTTTTATGACTATTTTTGACATACTATACTATGACTTTTTATGACTTTTTTCTACATACAATACTATGACTTTTTTTAGACTTTTTCGACATACTATAATATGACTTTTTGTGACGTTTTAACCACAGTGACCTGCTGGGAGCTCCACATGAGCTCCTTTCATCTGATTAAAATGCTTTATTTTTGGTCTTTTCTTTAATTCAGTAATGTGGTGAAAGAGAGATATACAAACACTTAGTAAAACTTTATTAAAAAACAGGTGATATGACATTTTTTTTATAGTCAATAAAAAGTTAAAAAAGTCATAAAAAAGTCCCAAAAAAAGTCATAGTATAGTATGTCGAAAAGTCATAAAAAGTCATAGTATAGTATGTCGAAAAAAGTCATAAAAAGTCATAGTATAGTATGTTGAAAGTTTCTGTTTGTCATGAATAAAATGCTTTCTGTGACTCAGTCTGACAACCAATCAGCTGCCTGCCTCAATTTATTTCTTTATGTACATATTATACTATATAACTTATTTCAACGTACTATACTATAACCTTTTATGACTTTTTTTGACTATACTATGACTTTTTATGACTTTTTTCTACATACAATACTATGACTTTTTTTAGACTTTTTCGACATACTATACTATGAATTTTTGTGACATTTTAACCACAGTGACCTGCTGGGAGCTCCACATGAGCTCCTTTCATCTGATTAAAATGCTTTATTTTGGTCTTTTCTTTAATTCAGTAATGTGGTGAAAGAGAAATATACAAACACTTAGTAAAACTTTATTAAACCGGTGATATGACATTTTTTTATAGTCAATACAAATTTAAAAAATCATAAAAAAGTTCCAAAAAAAGTCATAGTATAGTATGTCGAAAAGTCATAAAAAGTCATAGTATAGTATGTCGAAAAAAGTCATAGTAAAAAAAAAAAATCATAAAAAATGAAATAATTAAGGTTTGGGCAGGGATCAGAAGAAAAAAAAAAAAAAAAAAGTCATAGTATAGTATGTCAAAAAAAAAGTAATAAAAAGTCATAGTATAGTATGTCAAAAAAAGTAATAAAAAGTCATAGTATAGTATGTCGGAAAAAGTCATAAAAAGTCATAGTATATTATGTTCAAAAAAGTCATAAAAAGTCATAGTATAGTATGTCTGTGACTTTTTTTGACATACTATACTATGACTTTTTATGACTTTTTCGACATACTATACTATGACTTGTTGTGACTTTTTAACCTCACTGACCTGCTGGGAGCTCCACATGAGGAAGCCTCTCATGGAGGATCTGGACCTAGTCCAGAGAAGATGTGGATATAAGTACTCCTTTCATCTGATTAAAATGCTTTATTTTGATCTTTTCTTTAATTCAGTAATGGGGTGAAAGAGAGATATACAAACACTTAGTAAAACTTTATTAAACAAGGTGATATGACATTTTTTTATAGTCAATAAAAATTTAAAAAAGTCATAAAGAAGTCCCAAGAAAAGTCATAGTATAGTATGTCAAAAAGTCATAAAAAAGTCATAGTATAGTATGTCGAAAAAAGTCATAAAAAGTTATAGTATAGTATGTCGAAAAAGTCATAAAAAAGTCATAGTATAGTATGTCGAAAAGTCATTAAAAAGTCATAGTATAGTATGTCGAAAAAAAGTCATAAAAAGTCATAGTATAGTATGTCGAAAAGTCATTAAAAAGTCATAGTATAGTATGTCGAAAAAAAGTCATAAAAAGTCATAGTATAGTATGTCAAAAAAAATCATAAAAAGTCATAGTATAGTATGTCGAAAAGTCATAAAAAGTCATAGTATAGTATGTCGAAAAGTCATAAAAAGTCATAGTATAGTATGTTGAAAAAAGTCATAAAAAGTCATAGTATAGTATGTCGACAAGTCATAAAAAGTCATAGTATAGTATGTCGAAAAGTCATAAAAAGTCATAGTATAGTATGTGAAAAAAACAGTCATAAAAAGTCATAGTATAGTATGTCGAAAAAAGTCATAAAAAGTCATAGTATAGTATGTTGAAAAAAGTCATAAAAAGTCATAGTATAGTATGTCGAAAAAGTCATAAAAAGTCATAGTATAGTATGTCGAAAAAAGTCATAAAAAGTCATAGTATAGTATGTTGAAAAAAGTCCCATTAAAGTCATAGTATAGTATGTCGAAAAGTCATAAAAAAGTCATAGTATAGTATGTCAAAAAAAGTCATAAAAAGTCATAGTATAGTATGTCAAAAAGTCATAAAAAGTCATTGTATAGTATGTTGAAAAAAGTCATAAAAAGTCATAGTATAGTATGTCGAAAAGTCATAAAAAAGTCATAGTATAGTATGTCGAAAAGTCATAAAAAGTCATAGTATAGTATGTTGAAAAAAGTCCCATTAAAGTCATAGTATAGTATGTCGAAAAGTCATGAAAAAGTCATAGTATAGTATGTCAAAAAAAAGTCATAAAAAGTCATAGTATAGTATGTCAAAAAGTCATAAAAAGTCATTGTATAGTATGTTGAAAAAAGTCCCATAAAAGTCATAGTATAGTATGTCGAAAAATCATAAAAAGTCATAGTATATTATGTCGAAAAAAGTCATAAAAAGTCATAGTATAGTATGTCGAAAAAAGTCATAGTATAGTATGTCGAAAAAGTCATAAAAAGTCATAGTATAGTATGTCAAAAAAAGTCATAAAAAGTCATAGTATAGTATGTTGAAAAAAGTCATAAAAAGTCATAGTATAGTATGTTTAAAAAAGTCATAAAAAGTCATAGTATAGTATGTCAAAAAAAGTCATAAAAAGTCATAGTATAGTATGTTGAAAAAAAGTCATAAAAAGTCATAGTATAGTATGTCAAAAAGTCATAAAAAGTCATAGTATAGTATGTCAAAAAAAGTCATAAAAAGTCATAGTATAGTATGTTGAAAAAAGTCCCATAAAAGTCATAGTATAGTATGTCGAAAAGTCATAAAAAGTCATAGTATAGTATGTTGAAAAAAGTCCCATAAAAGTCATAGTATAGTATGTTGAAAAAAGTCTCATAAAAGTCATAGTATAGTATGTTGAAAAAAGTCATAAAAAGTCATAGTATAGTATGTCGAAAAGTCATAAAAAAGTCATAGTATATTATGTCGAAAAAAGTCATAAAAAGTCATAGTATAGTATGTCGAAAAAAGTCATAGTATAGTATGTCGAAAAGTCATAAAAAGTCATAGTATAGTATGTCAAAAAAGTCATAAAAAGTCATAGTATAGTATGTTTAAAAAAGTCCCTTAAAAGTCATAGTATAGTATGTCGAAAAGTCATGAAAAAGTCATAGTATAGTATGTCAAAAAAAGTCATAAAAAGTCATAGTATAGTATGTCGAAAAAAGTAATAAAAAGTCATAGTATAGTATGTCGAAAAAAAGTAATAAAAAGTCATAGTATAGTATGTCAAAAAGTCATAAAAAGTCATAGTATAGTATGTCGAAAAAGTCATAGTATAGTATGTCGAAAAGTCATAAAAAGTCATAGTATAGTATGTCGAAAAGTCATAAAAAGTCAGTATAGTATGTCAAAAAAAGTCATAAAAAGTCATAGTATAGTATGTCGAAAATTCATAAAAAAGTCATAGTATAGTATGTTGAAATGTCATAAAAAAGTCATAGTATAGCATGTCGAAAAAAGTCATAAAAAGTCAAAGTATAGTATGTCGAAAAAGTCATAGTAAAAAAAAATAAATCATAAAAAAAAATGAAACAATTAAGGTTTGGGCAGGGATCAGAAGAAAAAGTCCCAAAAAAGGTCATAGTATAGTATGTCAAAAAAAGTAATAAAAAGTCATAGTACAGTA
>NW_021166549.1:5128-10500 GCF_004354835.1 Perca flavescens
ATAAAAGTCATAGTATAGTATGTTGAAAAAGTCATAAAAAGTCATAGTATATTATGTCGAAAAAAGTCATAAAAAGTCATAGTATAGTATGTCGAAAAAAGTCATAGTATAGTATGTCGAAAAGTCATAAAAAAGTCATAGTATAGTATGTCAAAAAAAGTCATAAAAAGTCATAGTATAGTATGTTTAAAAAAGTCCCATAAAAGTCATAGTATAGTATGTCGAAAAGTCATAAAAAGTCATAGTATAGTATGTCGAAAAAGTCATAAAAAGTCATAGTATAGTATGTCAAAAAAAGTCATAAAAAGTCATAGTATAGTATGTTGAAAAAAAGTCATAAAAAGTCATAGTATAGTATGTCGAAAAGTCATAAAAAAGTCATAGTATATTATGTCGAAAAAAGTCATAAAAGTCATAGTATAGTATGTCGAAAAGTCATAAAAAGTCATAGTATAGTATGTCAAAAAAAGTCATAGTATAGTATGTCGAAAAGTCATAAAAAAGTCATAGTATAGTATGTCAAAAAAAGTCATAAAAAGTCATAGTATAGTATGTCAAAAAAGTCATAAAAAGTCATAGTATAGTATGTTTAAAAAGTCCTAAAAAGTCACAGTATAGTATGTCGAAAAGTCATAAAAAAGTCATAGTATAGTATGTCGAAAAGTCAAAAAAAGTCATAAAAAGTCATAGTATAGTATGTCAAAAAAAGTCATAAAAAGTCATAGTATAGTATGTTGAAAAAGTCCCATAAAAGTCATAGTATAGTATGTCGAAAAGTCATAAAAAGTCATAGTATAGTATGTCAAAAAAAGTCATAAAAAGTCATAGTATAGTATATTGAAAAAAGTCCCATAAAAGTCATAGTATAGTATGTTGAAAAAAGTCTCATAAAAGTCATAGTATAGTATGTTGAAAAAAGTCATAAAAAGTCATAGTATAGTATGTCAAAAAGTCATAAAAAGTCATAGTATATTATGTCGAAAAAAGTCATAAAAAGTCATAGTATAGTATGTCGAAAAAAGTCATAGTATAGTATGTCGAAAAGTCATAAAAAAGTCATAGTATAGTATGTCAAAAAAAGTCCCTTAAAAGTCATAGTATAGTATGTCGAAAAGTCATAAAAAAGTCATAGTATAGTATGTCGAAAAAGTCATAAAAAGTCATAGTATAGTATGTCAAAAAGTCATAAAAAAGTCATAGTATAGTATGTCGAAAAAAGTCATAGTATAGTATGTCGAAAAGTGATAAAAAAGTCATAGTATAGTATGTCAAAAAAAAGTCATAAAAAGTCATAGTATAGTATGTTGAAAAAAGTCCCATAAAAGTCATAGTGTAGTATGTCGAAAAGTCATAAAACGTCATAGTATAGTATGTTGAAAAAAGTCCCATAAAAGTCATAGTATAGTATGTTGAAAAAAGTTATAAAAAGTCATAGTATAGTATGTTAAAAAAAGTCTCATAAAAGTCATAGTATAGTATGTTGAAAAAAGTCATAAAAAGTCATAGTATATTATGTCGAAAAAAGTCATAAAAAGTCATAGTATATTATGTCGAAAAAAAGTCATAAAAAGTCATAGTATAGTATGTTGAAAAAAGTCCCATAAAAGTCATAGTATAGTATGTTGAAAAAAGTCTCATAAAAGTCATAGTATAGTATGTTGAAAAAAGTCATAAAAAGTCATAGTATATTATGTCGAAAAAAGTCATAAAAAGTCATAGTATAGTATGTCGAAAAAAGTCATAGTATAGTATGTCGAAAAGTCATAAAAAGTCATAGTATAGTATGTCAAAAAGTCATAAAAAGTCATAGTATAGTATGTTTAAAAAGTCCCTTAAAAGTCATAGTATAGTATGTCGAAAAGTCATAAAAAAGTCATAGTATAGTATGTCGAAAAAAGTCATAAAAAGTCATAGTATAGTATGTCAAAAAAAGTCATAAAAAGTCATAGTATAGTATGTTGAAAAAAGTCATAAAAAGTCATAGTATAGTATGTCGAAAAGTCATAAAAAAGTCATAGTATATTATGTCGAAAAAAGTCATAAAAAGTCATAGTATAGTATGTCGAAAAGTCATAAAAAAGTCATAGTATAGTATGTGAAAAAAGTCATAGTATAGTATGTCGAAAAGTCATAAAAAAGTCATAGTATAGTATGTCAAAAAAAGTCATAAAAAGTCATAGTATAGTATGTCAAAAAAAGTCATAAAAAGTCATAGTATAGTATGTTTAAAAAAGTCCCTTAAAAGTCACAGTATAGTATGTCGAAAAGTCATAAAAAGTCATAGTATAGTATGTCGAAAAAAAGTCATAAAAAGTCATAGTATAGTATGTCAAAAAAAAGTCATAAAAAGTCATAGTATAGTATGTTTAAAAAAAGTCCCTTAAAAGTCACAGTATAGTATGTCGAAAAAAGTCATAAAAAGTCATAGTATAGTATGTCGAAAAAAGTCATAAAAAGTCATAGTACAGTATGTCAAAAAAAGTCATAAAAAGTCATAGTATAGTATGTTGAAAAAAGTCATAAAAAGTCATAGTATAGTATGTCAAAAAAAGTCATAAAAAGTCATAGTATAGTATGTTGAAAAAGTCATAAAAAGTCATAGTATAGTATGTCGAAAAGTCATAAAAAAGTCATAGTATAGTATGTCGAAAAAAGTCATAGTATAGTATGTCAAAAAAAGTACGGATCTATAGACTACCTTCATTAATAAAATCTCCCAAATCAGCAGCATTACGGTACTCTGGGACAGCTTCGATATACCAGACGTATATAATAAGATTTAACAGAACTATATATTATATCCAAACAAGCCTTAGTGATGAAGCTGAAGATTATATATAATATTTATTTAAAAAACACTTATCTGTCTGACATTTCCCTCTGGAAACAGCCGGTTTCCCCCAGAGTGGTTAGGACCTGTATTTGGACCGGGATGGCCCGGTTCCGCGCTGCTGCCCTCTCTACTGGACCCAAATCAGTACATAGATCCAAAAGCTCAGCTATATCACTAAACGGCTATATTACTATTACGAAAAATATTACTATTACAGCTATATTACTATTACAGCTATATTACTATTACGGCTATATCACTATTACAGCTATATCACTATTACGGCTATATTACTATTACGGCTATATCACTATTACGGCTATATTACTATTACAGCTATATTACTATTACAGCTATATCACTATTACAGCTATATCACTATTACGGCTATATCACTATTACAGCTATATCACTATTACAGCTATATCACTATTACAGCTTATATTACTATTACGGCTATATCACTATAAAACGGCTATATCACTATTATGTCAAAATATCACTATTACAGCTATATTACTATTACGGCTATATCACTATTACGGCTATATTACTATAAAACGGCTATATTACTATTACAGCTATATCACTATTACAGCTATATCACTATTACGGCTATATTACTATTACGGCTATATTACTATTACAGCTATATTACTATTACAGCTATATTACTATTACGGCTATATCACTATTACAGCTATATCACTATTACGGCTATATTACTATTACGGCTATATCACTATTACGGCTATATTACTATTATGGCTATATTACTATTACAGCTATATCACTATTACAGCTATATCACTATTAGGGCTATATTACTAAAACGGCATATATTACTATTACAGCTATATTACTATTACGGCTATATCACTATTACAGCTACATCACTATTACGGCTATATTACTATTACAGCTATATTACCATTACAGCTATATCACTATTACGGCTATATTACTATTACAGCTATATTACTATTACAGCTATATCACTATTACAGCTATATCACTATTACGGCTATATCACTATTACAGCTATATTACTATTACAGCTATATCACTATTACAGCTATATCACTATTACAGCTATATCACTATTACAGCTATATCACTATTACGGCTATATTACTATTACAGCTATATTACTATTACGGCTATATCACTATTACAGCTATATCACTATTACGGCTATATTACTATTACAGCTATATTACCATTACAGCTATATCACTATTACAGCTATATTACTATTACAGCTATATCACTATTACAGCTATATCACTATTACAGCTATATCACTATTACAGCTATATCACTATTACAGCTATATTACTATTACAGCTATATCACTATTACAGCTATATCACTATTTCAGTAATGGTCCATGGTCCTGGTCCCTGAAGTTCTCTCCTGATTCTTCCATTGGGGGTTAGTCCTCCTGCAGGGCCAGCAGGGCCATCATGCAGCATTACACACGGGGTCACTGCAGTATTTATATGTTTTAACACCTTGCTAAAATCACAGCAATAAGAGATACAATCTGAAGATGAAAATGTAACAGGCAAAACACACTTTTCTTCATGAAGGTTTATTTATGAACAGTATTAAAGTTCGGACTGATAACGAGGACATTAAGGATAAAGATTGCGGCTGTATTTCCAGACTTTGACATTTGATGATATATGAACAGTTTTAAAGACAGATATTTAGATATTTACACTGAGTTCTGCAGTTATCTAATGCTAGGGTAATTTATGCTATCCTGTATTCCATGGAGTCGGGCCATCCCCTCCTCCTGCGCTCCGTGTGACGGCGACGAGTTTTGATTTAAGATTTGAGTTTGAGGTGTTTATGGAACAGTTATCACTCAGTACAAACGCAAATAACATAATTAAACATAAACATTAATCTTGTAATGGTAATGTGAATGATATGGAGTGAAGAAATGTGCGTGAGGCATTATTTTTTAATACTTAAACATATTAAGAGTAGCCTAATTGTTATTCCCACATGTACTCTCTGCAGTCTGACTTCAGTTCACCACCTCACCATCTGCGTCACCACTTCCTATTTCTTCTCCAAAATGTGCGTATGCATGGGTCAGAGTTTGCGTGGAGGACCAAACATTCTCCCGTCAATTTAGTTTTTAATAAATCACAACCTTTGCGTGGGAAGTGGCGTACGCACATTTTCAGCCCCGTTTGGTGCGTACGCCACGTTTATAAATGAGACCCCTGATTAGTTTGACCAAATGTTTATAAAAAAAAAGTTATAAAAAGTCATAGTATAGTATGTTGAAAAAACTCATAAAAAGTCATAGTATAGTATGTTGAAAAAAGTCATAAAAACTCATAGTATATTATGTCGAAAAAAGTCCCAAAAAAGTCATAGTATAGTATGTCGAAAAAAGTCATAAAAACTCATAGTATAGTATGTCTGTGTTATCCCATGCTGAGGATTGGATGGACAAGGGAAGTCCCGCCCAGTTCCTGGAGGAGGAAGCTGATTGGTGTGGCTGCCTCCAGCTTAAATA
>NW_021166550.1:0-3191 GCF_004354835.1 Perca flavescens
TATCCAATCAGCTAACCAGGATTTTCAGACAGCGGTAGCCCTAATTCTGTTCGCTAATGCTTTTTCCTCTTGGATCCTTCTTTTGGAATATGGACCAGGAACCTGAAATGGGGCCTTTTATTCTTTTAGTCCTAAATTGTCGTTACACAAACGGTAAATCTCCTTTACCGACATGTTGCTGCTTGCTGAGCTAACGAGCTATGCTTTGCCTGCAGCAGCAGCAGGGGTAGCCTGGCTTCTGGTTGTATTTTCAAACGCTTTGTTGATCTGATTGGTTGATTCGGCCCCGTCTATCACCAACTATAGGTGGTGATAGACAGATGGTTTATCCAATCAGCTAACCAGGATATTCGCCCCTTCCCAAAAGTTCTCCAACGGTAAGTTCCCAGATGGATATGCCGAGCTAATGGGAAGCGATCCATCTGGAGGAGTCAGGTTATCTCTCAGCTGCAAGGAGCAACAAATCTGTCGGCTTCGCGTTTTGGGCGTTTTTGGCGTCCAGAGCATCAATCCGAAAGTTGAAAGTATGTCAACTTTATGGTAATGAGCGATGACAGCTGCCGGCTGCTCGCTCTGCCTGCATTCTGCTGCGATTCAGCGGCTAACGAGCGAGCTAACTGCTAACAGACACCGCCATGACCAACAACCAATACAAATTCTGTCCTTATATATGTGATTTATAAAAGGTTTCTAGTGTCAGAGCAGCCGAAGCATCAACCAGCTTCCCCGGACTCTCTGACCACCGTCCTCGACAGGGCGGCGGTGTGTACGTACAGTTAGCGGGTAGCTATGATGACCACCGTGTCTAGCTGTTGCCCTGATGTAGGGCTCTGACTCTCTGGCCAATAGGAAGTGGGGCTCTGACTCCCTGGCCAATAGGAAGTGGGGCTCTGACTCTCTGGCCAATAGGAAGTGGGGCTCTGACTCTCTGGCCAATAGGAAGTGGGGCTCTGACTCTCTGGCCAATAGGAAGTGTGGCTCTGACTCCTGGCCAATAGGAAGTGGGGCTCTGACTCTCTGGCCAATAGGAAGTGGGGCTCTGACTCCTGGCCAATAGGAAGTGGGGCTCTGACTCTCTGGCCAATAGGAAGTGGGGCTCTGACTCTCTGGCCAATAGGAAGTGGGGCTCTGACTCTCTGGCCAATAGGAGTGTGGCTCTGACTCCTGGCCAATAGGAAGTGGGGCTCTGACTCTCTGGCCAATAGGAAGTGGGGCTCTGACTCCTGGCCAATAGGAAGTGGGGCTCTGACTCTCTGGCCAATAGGAAGTGGGGCTCTGACTCTCTGGCCAATAGGAAGTGGGGCTCTGACTCTCTGGCCAATAGGAAGTGGGGCTCTGACTCCCTGGCCAATAGGAAGTGGGGCTCTGACTCTCTGGCCAATAGGAAGTGGGGCTCTGACTCTCTGGCCAATAGGAAGTGGGGCTCTGACTCTCTGGCCAATAGGAAGTGGGGCTCTGACTCCCTGTCCAATAGGAAGTGGGGCTTTGACTCCCTGGCCAATAGGAAGTGGGGCTCTGACTCCCTGGCCAATAGGAAGTGGGGCTCTGACTCTCTGGCCAATAGGAAGAGGGGGACATATCCCCTACTACCCAATGGTTTCAGTTTCCCACTCTGAAGCTCTTTCTCTACAAACTGCCCCGCTCAGAAACCACATCTCCCAGAAGGCCGAGCGACGCTGTGATTACAGAGAGCCAGCTGATCATTACTCACAGTTTGCTGATTGAATTATTCACGTTGGCGCTGCACGAAATGTTCTCACACAACACCGAGGGTTACCGACTCAGCACGCTGCTTTAGAAAGGGATATTATGGGATGTATGTTGTCTGCAGCGGAAGGGAAGGAAAGGATTTACATTACGTTAGGTTGGTCTCGGGGTGAGGAAAGATTAATCTGCAGCCCGGAAAACTCCTCAGGAGGAAGATTAATGACTCGACTTAAAGTTCAGAGGATTAAACACGGCTGCAAATAACAGGTTTTAGAGAGACAAAGTGTGTGTGTGTGTGTGTGTGTGTGTGTGTGTGTGTGTGTGTGTGTGTGTGTGTGTGTAAATGTGAATATGACGAATGCAAATGAAATCAGATTTAGATTGGATGTGGGAGCGAGGGAATGTGATCAATGTCCTCCATGTTTAATTAACTCCATCACATCGAAAATTAAACACACACACACAGCAGTAAAGAGTAGTATGTAGAGAGACAACAGTAGAGAGTAGTATGTAGAGAGACAACAGTAGAGAGTAGTATGTAGAGAGACAGCAGTAGAGAGTAGTATGTAGAGAGACAGCAGTAGAGTAGTAGTAGAGAGACAACAGTAGAGTAGTATGTAGAGAGACAACAATAGAGAGTAGTATGTAGAGAGACAACAGTAGAGAGTAGTATGTAGAGAGACAACAGTAGAGAGAGTAGTAGAGAGACAGCAGTAGAGAGTAGTAGAGAGACAGCAGTAGAGAGTAGTATGTAGGGAGACAGCAGAGAGTAGTATGTAGAGAGACAACAGTAGAGAGTAGTATGTAGAGAGACAACAGTAGAGAGTAGTATGTAGAGAGACAGCAGAGAGAGTAGTATGTAGAGAGACAGCAGTAGAGAGTAGTATGTAGAGAGACAGCAGTAGAGAGTAGTATGTAGAGAGACAGCAGTAGAGAGTAGTATGTAGAGAGACAACAGTAGAGAGTAGTATGTAGAGAGACAACAGTAGAGAGTAGTATGTAGAGAGACAGCAGTAGAGAGAGAGAGAGTATGTAGAGAGACAGCAGTAGAGAGCAGCATGTAGAGACAGCAGTAGAGAGTAGTATGTAGAGAGACAACAGTAGAGAGTAGTATGTAGAGAGACAACAGTAGAGAGTAGTATGTAGAGAGACAGCAGTAGAGAGTAGTATGTAGAGAGACAGTAGAGAGTAGTATGTAGAGAGACAACAGTAGAGAGAGAGTAGTATGTAGAGACACAGCAGTAGAGAGTAGTATGTAGAGAGACAACAGTAGAGAGAAGTATGTAGAGAGACAGCAGTAGAGAGCATGTAGAGAGACAACAGTAGAGAGTAGTATGTAGAGAGACAACAGTAGAGAGTAGAGAGACAACAGAGAGAGTAGTATGTGAGAGACAGCAGAGAAGTATGAGAGATGGCAGTAGAGAGAGAAATAGAGAGACAACAGAGAGTAGTATGTAGAGAGACAACAACAGAGAGTAGTATGT
>NW_021166550.1:3691-6191 GCF_004354835.1 Perca flavescens
CCAGCTTTTAGTTACTAGTTACTTTAGTTACTCCGCTACATTCATCTGTTCCAGCTTTAGTTACTAGTTACTTTAGTTACTCCGCCACATTCATCTGTTCCAGCTTTAGTTACTAGTTACTTTAGTTACTCTGCCACATTCATCTGTTCCAGCTTTAGTTACTAGTTACTTTAGTTACTCCGCTACATTCATCTGTTCCAGCTTTAGTTACTAGTTACTTTAGTTACTCCGCTACATTCATCTGTTCCAGCTTTTAGTTACTAGTTACTTTAGTTACTCCGCTACATTCATCTGTTCCAGCTTTTAGTTACTAGTTACTTTAGTTACTCCGCTACATTCATCTGTTCCAGCTTTAGTTACTAGTTACTTTAGTTACTCCGCTACATTCATCTGTTCCAGCTTTAGTTACTAGTTACTTTAGTTACTCCGCTACATTCATCTGTTACAGCTTTAGTTACTAGTTACTTTAGTTACTCCGCTACATTCATCTGTTACAGCTTTAGTTACTAGTTACTTTAGTTACTCCGCTACATTCATCTGTTCCAGCTTTAGTTACTAGTTACTTTAGTTACTCCGCTACATTCATCTGTTCCAGCTTTAGTTACTAGTTACTTTAGTTACTCCGCTACATTCATCTGTTCCAGCTTTAGTTACTAGTTACTTTAGTTACTCCGCTACATTCATCTGTTCCAGCTTTAGTTACTAGTTACTTTAGTTACTCCGCTACATTCACATTCATCTGTTCTAGTTACTTTAGTTACATTCATCTGTTACTTTAGTTTAGTTACTTTAGTTACTTGCCACATTCAGCTGTTCCAGCTTTAGTTACTAGTTACTTTAGTTACTCCGCTACATTCATCTGTTCCAGCTTTAGTTACTAGTTACTTTAGTTACTCCGCTACATTCATCTGTTACAGCTTTAGTTACTAGTTACTTTTAGTTACTCCGCTACATTCATCTGTTCCAGCTTAAGTTACTAGTTACTTTAGTTACTCCGCTACATTCATCTGTTCCAGCTTTAGTTACTAGTTACTTTAGTTACTCCGCTACATTCATCTGTTACAGCTTTAGTTACTAGTTACTTTAGTTACTCCGCTACATTCATCTGTTCCAGCTTTAGTTACTAGTTACTTTAGTTACTCCGCTACATTCATCTGTTCCAGCTTTAGTTACTAGTTACTTTAGTTACTCCGCTACATTCATCTGTTCCAGCTTTTAGTTACTAGTTACTTTAGTTACTCCGCTACATTCATCTGTTCCAGCTTTAGTTACTAGTTACTTTAGTTACTCCGCTACATTCATCTGTTCCAGCTTTAGTTACTAGTTACTTTAGTTACTCTGCTACATTCATCTGTTCCAGCTTTAGTTACTAGTTACTTTAGTTACTCTGCCACATTCAGCTGTTCCAGCTTTAGTTACTAGTTACTTTAGTTACTCCGCTACATTCATCTGTTCCAGCTTTAGTTACTAGTTACTTTACACATTACATCACACACACACATATTTACAAGTGATGAAATGTTAAGAAATCCCAAAAGACATCATGTTGCATAAGATGTTCTCTAGACCATGGTTCTCAAATGGGGGTATGTGTCCCCCTAGGGGTACTCTGGAGGACTACAGGGGGTATGTGTCCCCCTAGGGGGTACTCTGGAGGACTACAGGGGGTATGTGTCCCCCTAGGGGTACTCTGGAGGACTACAGGGGGTATGTGTCCCCCTAGGGGTACTCTGGAGGACTACAGGGGTATGTGTCCCCTAGGTCCACCTAGGGGGACTCTGGAGGACTACAGGCTGGAGGACTACAGGCGTACGTGTCCCCCTAGGGGGTACTCTGGAGGACTACAGGCGGTACGTGTCCCCCTAGGGGGTACTCTGGAGGACTACAGGGGGTACGTGTCCCCCTAGGGGGTACTTCTACTGTTGCTTTTTTCTACAAGTTTGTCGCTTTTTTCAACATTTTATTTTGTTTGTTTTGACCTCTTGTTGCCTTTCTTCATCACTTTGTTCTACTGTCTTTTTTTTCACGTTTTTGTCTCTTTATTTTCAATTTTTTGTCACTTTTTTCAAAGTTTTTGTCACTTTTTTTCAAAATGTGTCGCTTTTTGGATTATTTTGTCCCTTTTGTCACCCTAGTGTTGCCTTCCTTCTTTCTACTGTGCTTTTGAAAAAGTTTGTATTGCTTTTTTGAAGTTTATGTCTCATTTTTCTCAGTATTTATTATATATAGACTATTTTCGACCAATTCTTGCCTTCCTTCCTTCTTTCTACCGTCTTTTTTCCAAGTTTTTGTCTCCTTTTTCCATCAGCATCTAAACTTTTGTCCGGTTCCAAGGCTGTGGTTTAGTAAATCTATCTCTGACATCTCTGTATTCTTCCTCTTTATAGAGACTTATTGTTTCTACCAAACATCATTAATGCTGGTTAGGGGGTACATGGCTTAAAATCACTATTCAAAGGGGGAACATTATTTAAAAAAAAGCTTGAGAACCAGGGCTTTA
>NW_021166550.1:8691-10500 GCF_004354835.1 Perca flavescens
GGTGTGAAAAAGTGTTTGCCCCCTTCCTCATTTCCTGTTCCTTTGCATGTTTGTCACACTTAAGTGTTTCGGAACATCAAACCAATTTAAACAATAGTCAAGGACAACACAAGTAAACACAAAATGCAATTTGTAAATGAAGGTGTTTATCATTAAAGGAGAAAAAAATCCAAACCATCATGGCCCTGTGTGAAAAAGTGATTGCCCCTAAACCTAATAACTGGTTGGGCCACCCTTAGCAGCAACAACTGCAACCAAGCGTTTGCGATAACGTGCAATGAGGCTTTTACAGCGTCCTGGAGGAATTTTGGCCCACTCATCTTTGCAGAATTGTCCTAATTCAGTTACATTAGAGGGTTTTCGAGCATGAACGGCCTTTTAAGGTCATACCACAACATCTCAATAGGATTCAGGTCAGGACTTTGGCTAGGCCACTCCAAAGTCTTCATTTTGTTTTTCTTCAGCCATTCGGTGGTGGACTTGCTGGTGTGTTTAGGATCATTGTCCTGCTGCAGAACCCAAGTTCGTTTCAGCTTGAGTACACGAACAGATGGTCGGACATTCTCCTTCAGGATCTCTTGGTAGACAGCAGAATTCATAGTTCCTTTTATCACGGCAAGTCTTCCAGGTCCTGAAGCAGCAAAACAGCCCCAGACCATCACACTGCCACCACCATATTTTACAGTTGGTATAATGTTCTTTTTATGAAATGCAGTGTTCCTTCTACGCCAGATATACTTGGACACACACCTTCCAAAGAGTTCCACTTTTGTCTCATCGGTCCACAGAATGTTGTCCCAAAAGTCTTGGGGATCATCAAGATGTGTTCTGGAGAAATTGAGACGAGCTTTGATGTTCTTTTTGCTCAGCAGTGGTTTTCTCCTTGGAACTCTGCCATGCAGGCCATTTTTGCCCAGTCTTTTCCTGATGGTGGAGGCATGAACGCTGACCTTAACTGAGGCAAGTGAGGCCTGCAGTTCTTTGGACGTTGTTGTGGGGTCTTTTGTGACCTCTTGATGAGTCGTCGCTGCGCTCTTGGGGTAATTTTGGGCGGCTGGCCACTCCTGGGAAGGTTCACCACTGTTCCATGTCTTCGCCATTTGTGGATAATGGCTCTCACTGTGGTTCGCTGGATTCCCAAAGCTTTGGAAATGGCTTTATAACCCTTTCCAGACTGATAGATCTCAATTACTTTCTTTCTCAATTGTTCCTGAATTTCTTTGGGTCTCGGCATGATGTGTAGCTTTTAAGGATCTTCTGGTGGACCTTACTGTGTCAAGCAGCTCCTATTTAAGTGATGCCTTGATTGTGAACAGGTGTGGCAATAATCAGGCCTGGGTGTGGCTAGAGAAATTGAACTCAGGTGTGGACAACCACAGTTATAGTATGTTTTAACAAGGGGGCAATCACTTTTTCACACAGGGCCATGATGGTTTGGATTTTTTTTCTCCTTTAATAATAAACACCTTCATTTACAAATTGCATTTTGTGTTTACTTGTGTTGTCCTTGACTTTTGTTTAAATTGGTTTGATGTTCCGAAACACTTAAGTGTGACACACATGCAAAGGAACAGGAAATGAGGAAGGGGGCAAACACTTTTTCACACCACTGTATGTTAATAGAAATCTGCACAGTCACTCCCAGGCTGCTGCTGCACGCCATGACTCGGCTAAAAGGCGTCTCGCCGATGAAGGTCGAGACAAAGAGACGATGAAGGCATCACGCTAATTAAATTGGTGTTTTTTTTTTTTTTTTTTTTCGACACGATCGATTAATGTGCAATCGGGGCGCGCTCGCTCCCAGTTCAG
>NW_021166551.1:5000-8002 GCF_004354835.1 Perca flavescens
ATCAAGTTGTAATAGTGCTGATGTTGATAACATATCAAGTTGTAATAGTGCTGATGTGACCAGCTGATAGCTGATAGCCATATCAAGTTGTGCTGAACCAGCTGATAGCCACATATCAAGTGTAATAGTGCTTATGTACCAGCTGATAGCCACATATACCAGCTGATATGCCACATATCAAGTTGTAATAGTGCTGTACCAGCTGATAGCCACCAGTTGTAATAGTGATGTACCAGCCCACATATCAAGTTGTAATAGTGCCAGCTGATATGTATGTACCAGCTGATAGCCACATATCAAGTTGTAATAGTGCTTATGTACCAGCTGATAGCCACATATCAAGTTGTAATAGTGCTTATGTACCAGCTGATAGCCACATATCAAGTTGTAATAGTGCTTATGTACCAGCTGATAGCCACATATCAAGTTGTAATAGTGCTTATGTACCAGCTGATAGCCACATATCAAGTTGTAATAGTGCTGATGTACCAGCTGATAGCCACATATCAAGTTGTAATAGTGCTGATGTACCAGCTGATAGCCACATATCAAGTTGTAATAGTGTTTATTTAATAGCTGATAGCCACATATCAAGTTGTAATAGTGCTTATGTACCAGCTGATAGCCACATATCAAGTTGTAATAGTGCTTATGTACCAGCTGATAGCCACATATCAAGTTGTAATAGTGCATGTACTGATAGCCACATATCAAGTTGTAATAGTGCTGATGTACCAGCTGATAGCCACATATCAAGTTGTAATAGTGTTTTATGTACCAGCTGATAGCCACATATCAAGTTGTAATAGTGCTGATGTACCAGCTGATAGCCACATATCAAGTTGTAATAGTGCTTATGTACCAGCTGATAGCCACATATCAAGTTGTAATAGTGCTGATGTACCAGCTGATAGCCACATATCAAGTTGTAATAGTGCTTATGTACCAGCTGATAGCCACATATCAAGTTGTAATAGTGCTTATGTACCAGCTGATAGCCACATATCAAGTTGTAATAGTGCTGATGTACCAGCTGATAGCCACATATCAAGTTGTAATAGTGCTGATGTACCAGCTGATAGCCACATATCAAGTTGTAATAGTGCTTATGTACCAGCTGATAGCCACATATCAAGTTGTAATAGTGCTGATGTACCAGCTGATAGCCACATATCAAGTTGTAATAGTGCTGATGTACCAGCTGATAGCCACATATCAAGTTGTAACAGTGCTGATGTACCAGCTGATAGCCACATATCAAGTTGTAATAGTGCTGATGTACCAGCTGATAGCCACATATCAAGTTGTAATAGTGCTGATGTACCAGCTGATAGCCACATATCAAGTTGTAATAGTGCTGATGTACCAGCTGATAGCCACATATCAAGTTGTAATAGTGCTGATGTACCAGCTGATAGCCACATATCAATAGTTGTAATAGTGATAGCCACATATCAAGTTGTAATAGTGCTGATGTACCAGCTGATAGCCACATATCAAGTTGTAATAGTGCTTTATGTACCAGCTGATAGCCACATATCAAGTTGTAATAGTGCCCAGCTGATAGCCACATATCAAGTTGTAATAGTGCTTATGTACCAGCTGATAGCCACATATCAAGTTGTAATAGTGCTGATGTACCAGCTGATAGCCACATATCAAGTTGTAATAGTGCTTATGTACCAGCTGATAGCCACATATCAAGTTGTAATAGTGCTGATGTACCAGCTGATAGCCACATATCAAGTTGTAATAGTGCTTATGTACCAGCTGATAGCCACATATCAAGTTGTAATAGTGCTGATGTACCAGCTGATAGCCACATATCAAGTTGTAATAGTGCTTGTAGCTGATAGCCACATATCAAGTTGTAATAGTGCTGATGTACCAGCTGATAGCCACATATCAAATAGTGCTGTGTACCAGCTGATAGCCACATATCAAGTTGTAATAGTGCTGATGTACCAGCTGATAGCCACATATCAAGTTGTAATAGTGCTGATGTACCAGCCACATATCAAGTTGTAATAGTGCTTATGTACCAGCTGATAGCCACATATCAAGTTGTAATAGTGCTGATGTACCAGCTGATAGCCACATATCAAGTTGTAATAGTGCTTATGTACCAGCTGATAGCCACATATCAAGTTGTAATAGTGCCATGTACCAGCTGCTGATATAGCCACATATCAAGTTGTAATGAGTGTTGTATGTGCTGATGTACCAGCTGATAGCCACATATCAAGTTGTAATAGTGCTGATGTAGCTGATAGCACATATCAAGTTGTAATAGTGCTGATGTACCAGCTGATAGCCACATATCAAGTTGTAATAGTGCTGTATGCTGACCAGCCACATATCAAGTTGTAATAGTGCTGATGTACCAGCTGATAGCCACATATCAAGTTGTAATAGTGCTTATGTACCAGCTGATAGCCACATATCAAGTTGTAATAGTGCTGATGTACCAGCTGATAGCCACATATCAAGTTATCAAGTTGTAATAGTGCTGATGTACCAGCTGATAGCCACATATCAAGTTGTAATAGTGCTGATGTACCAGCTGATAGCCACATATCAAGTTGTAATAGTGCTTTATGTACCAGCTGATAGCCACATATCAAGTTGTAATAGTGCCAGCTGATAGCCACATATCAAGTTGTAATAGTGCCCAGCTGATGCCACATATCAAGTTGTAATAGTGCTGATGTACCACATATCATATCAAGTTGTAATAGTGCTGATGTACCAGCTGATAGCCACATATCAAGTTGTAATAGTGCATGTACCAGTTGCCAATATCAAGTTGTAATGATGTACCAGCTGATAGCCACATATCAAGTTGTAATTGTAATAGTGCTTATGTACCAGCTGATAGCCACATATCAAGTTGTAATAGTGCTGATGTACCAGCTGATAGCCACATATCAAGTTGTAACCAGCTGATAGTGTTGTAATAGTGCTGATGTACCAGCTGATAGCCACATATCAAGTTGTAATAG
>NW_021166552.1:0-5000 GCF_004354835.1 Perca flavescens
TGTGTCTGTCTCTTTGTGTGTGTGTGTGTGTGTGTGTGTCCTGCAGGTGCGGGTTCTGTTCTCTAAGGGCCCGTTCATCTCCATCTTCGCCAGTGACCCCCACATCATCATCAAGGCGATCAACCAGAACCTGAGCAGCGTGCTGCGCGACTCCAACATCAATGGCCACGACTACATGAGGAACATCGTGCACCTGCCCGTCTTCCTCAACAGCAGGGGGCTGTCGGGCGCCAGGAAGATGGCCGCCGCCGCCGCCGCCGCCACCGCCACCGTCGCCGTGGTGCCCGGCAACGCCAACGCCAACGGGGACGCCGCCAACGCCGACGGTAACCGCGCCGACGACGCGCGTGACTCTGTTATAAAAAAACAAAAAACAATGTGGTGACGTAACACACACAGAGAGAGAGAGGAGATGTTTTGGTATCATTTTAATGTCTGATGTCTGTCTGTCTGTCTGTCTCCCTGTCTCCCTCTCTGTCTGCCTGTCTGTTTCTCTCTCTGTCTGTCTGTCTCTCTGTCTGTCTGCCTGTCTGTCTGACTCCCTCTCTGTCTGTCTGTGACTCTATGTCTGTCTGACTGCCTGTCTCTCTCTGTCTGTTTCTCTCTCTGTCTGTCTGCCTGTCTGTCTGTCTCTCTCTGTCTGTCTCTCTCTTTCTGTTTGTCTGTCTCCCTCCCTGTCTCCCTCTCTGCCTGTCTGTCTGCAGGTTGGCATGAGGAGTTAGACAGGAAACTGTCTCAGCACAGTTTGGGAGAACTGACTAAGTTTGGCAGCAAGACGACGCTCAACCGCCGGGTGAGAGACAATCATCTGTTACATCATCTGTTACATCATCTGTTACATCATCTGTTACATCAGCTGTTACATCAGCTGTTACATCATCTGTTACATCATCTGTTACATCATCTGTTACATCAGCTGTTACATCAGCTGTTACATCATCTGTTACATCATATGTTACATCATCTGTTACATCAGCTGTTACATCAGCTGTTACATCATCTGTTACATCATCTGTTACATCAGCTGTTACATCATCTGTTACATCATCTGTTACATCAGCTGTTACATGTCAGCTGTTACATGTCAGCTGTTACACCAGCTGTTACATCAGCTGTTACATCAGCTGTTACATCAGCTGTTACACTCAGCTGTTACATGTCAGCTTATACATGTCAGCTGTTACATCAGCTGTTACATCAGCTGTTACATCAGCTGTTACATCAGCTGTTACATCAGCTGTTACACTCAGCTGTTACATGTCAGCTTATACATGTCAGCTGTTACATCAGCTGTTACATCAGCTGTTACATCAGCTGTTACATCAGCTGTTACATCAGCTGTTACACTCAGCGGTTACATCAGCTGTTACATCAGCTGTTACATCAGCTGTTACATCAGCTGTTACACTCAGCGGTTACATCAGCTGTTACATCCAGTATCTTCCTCTTTACTTCATATTTATGTCTGTGTGTGTGTGTGTGTCTCTCTCCGTGTGTGTGTGTGTGTGTGTTTGTGCGTCCGCGTGTGTGTGTGTTTCTGTGTGTGTGTGTGTTTGTTTCTGTGTGTGTGTGTGTGTGTTTCTGTGTGTGTGTGTGTTTCTGTGTGTGTGTGTTTCTGTGTTTCTGTGTGTGTGTGTGTGTGTTTCTGTGTTTCTGTGTGTGTGTGTGTTTCTGTGTTTCTGTGTGTGTGTGTGTTTCTGTGTGTGTGTGTGTGTGTGTGTTTCTGTGTTTTGTGTGTGTGTGTGTTTCTGTGTGTGTGTGTGTGTGTGTGTGTGTGTGTTTCTGTGTTTCTGTGTGTGTGTGTGTGTGTTTCTGTGTTTCTGTGTGTGTGTGTGTTTCTGTGTTTCTGTGTGTGTGTGTGTGTGTGTTTCTGTGTGTTTCTGTGTGTGTGTGTGTTTCTGTGTGTGTGTGTGTTTGTGTTTCTGTGTGTGTGTTTCTGTGTGTGTGTGTATGTAGGACACGCACCGGCGGCGCCAGGCCCAGCGCTCCGTTCCTCGCCAGATGTCCTTTGACCTCACCAAGCTGATGGTGGCCGAGGATTGGTTCAGCGACATCAGCCCTCAGACCATGAGGCGCCTGCTCAACATCGTGTCTGTCACGGGCCGCCTGCTGAGAGCCAATCAGATCGCCTTCAACTGGGACCGCCTGGCGTCCTGGATTAACCTCACCGAGCAGTGGCCCTACCGCACGTCCTGGCTCATCCTGTACCTGGAGGAGAGCGACGGCGTGCCCGAACACGCCGCGCTCAGGACCATCTACGAGAGGTCAGAGGTCACCCTGTTAACACTCACTACTAACTACACACTTCTCAGCTTCCTGCACTCGGAGATAGAGATGTTCCGATACTCCGATATAGGCTCCGATACTGCCTAAAACGCTGGTATCGGTATCGGGAAGTACTGGAGTTTATGCACCGATCAGATACCACGTAATAAAGCCCTGAAGAAAATCTACGTTAAAGTAGTTTATTTATGTTCTTTTTCTTTTATAACTGACTGTCAAACTGGAGAATAAAAGAAAGTTCTGGGGCATTCATTGTTTGGGTTTGGTTTGTTTCATGAAATAATTTCATCTAAAGATAGAAATAATATCATATCTATACAGAGATAGTAGTATACAGCTGTTATACATCATATCATCATACAGAGATAGTAGTATACAGCTGTTATACATCATATCATCATACAGAGATAGTAGTATACAGCTGTTATACATCATATCAGCAGAGATAGTAGTATACAGCTGTTATACATCATATCACATCATACAGAGATAGTAGTATACAGCTGTTAAAACATAATGAAGTATTTGACACTCTGGTATCGGATCGGTACTCGGTATCGGCCGATACGCAAGTTCAGGTATCGGAATCGGTATCGGGAAGCGGACGGACAGACACGCACACACACACACACACACACAGACTTTAAAAGTTTTCTGCCGTCTGATGAAGGTCCCTGGACTGACCCTGGTCTGGTTTCTTCTTCTTCTGTCCCCGTCAGGGTGGCCAAGAGCATCCCGACCACCAAGGACGTGGAGCCGCTGCTGGAGATCGACGCAGACGTTCGGGGGTTTGAGGTCTTCCTGTCCTCTCGGACCCCGGTCCTCACTGCCAGAGACATCCGCACCTTCCTGCCCTGCACCGTGAACCTGGACCCCAAACTCAGGGAGATCATAGCAGGTAATACTGTCTACCTGGACCCCCAAACTCAGGGAGATCATAGCAGGTAACACTGTCTACCTGGACCCCCAAACTCAGGGAGATCATAGCAGGTAATACTGTCTACCTGGACCCCCAAACTCAGGGAGATCATAGCAGGTAATACTGTCTATCTGGACCCCCAAACTCAGGGAGATCATAGCAGGTAATACTGTCTATCTGGACCCCCAAACTCAGGGAGATCATAGCAGGTAACACTGTCTACCTGGACCCCCAAACTCAGGGAGATCATAGCAGGTAATACTGTCTATCTGGACCCCCAAACTCAGGGAGATCATAGCAGGTAACACTGTCTACCTGGACCCCCAAACTCAGGGAGATCATAGCAGGTAATACTGTCTATCTGGACCCCCAAACTCAGGGGAGATCATAGCAGGTAATACTGTCTACCTGGACCCCCAAACTCAGGAGATCATAGCAGGTAATACTGTCTATCTGGACCCCCAAACTCAGGGAGATCATAGCAGGTAACACTGTCTACCTGGACCCCCAAACTCAGGGAGATCATAGCAGGTAATACTGTCTTCCTGGACCCCCAAACTCAGGGACAACATAGCAGGTAATACTGTCTACCTGGACCCCCAAACTCAGGGAGATCATAGCAGGTAATACTGTCTATCTGGACCCCCAAACTCATAGCAGGTAAAACTGTCTATCTGGACCCCCAAACTCTGGGAGATCATAGCAGGTAACACTGTCTACCTGGACCCCCAAACTCAGGAGAGATATAGCAGGTAATACTGTCTATCTGGACCCCCAAACTCAGGGAGATCATAGCAGGTAATACTGTCTACCTGGACCCCCAAACTCAGGGAGATCATAGCAGGTAATACTGTCTATCTGGACCCCCAAACTCAGGGAGATCATAGCAGGTAACACTGTCTACCTGGACCCCCAAACTCAGGGAGATCATAGCAGGTAATACTGTCTATCTGGACCCCCAAACTCAGGGAGATCATAGCAGGTAACACTGTCTACCTGGACCCCCAAACTCAGGAGATCATAGCAGGTAATACTGTCTATCTGGACCCCCAAACTCAGGGAGATCATAGCAGGTAATACTGTCTACCTGGACCCCCAAACTCAGGGAGATCATAGCAGGTAATACTGTCTATCTGGACCCCCAAACTCAGGGAGATCATAGCAGGTAACACTGTCTACCTGGACCCCCAAACTCAGGGAGATCATAGCAGGTAATACTGTCTTCCTGGACCCCCAAACTCAGGGACAACATAGCAGGTAATACTGTCTACCTGGACCCCCAAACTCAGGGAGATCATAGCAGGTAATACTGTCTATCTGGACCCCCAAACTCATAGCAGGTAAAACTGTCTATCTGGACCCCCAAACTCTGGGAGATCATAGCAGGTAACACTGTCTACCTGGACCCCCAAACTCAGGGAGATCATAGCAGGTAATACTGTCTTCCTGGACCCCCAAACTCAGGGACAACATAGCAGGTAACACTGTCTACCTGGACCCCCAAACTCAGGGAGATCATAGCAGGTAATACTGTCTACCTGGACCCCCAAACTCAGGGAGATCATAGCAGGTAACACTGTCTACCTGGACCCCCAAACTCAGGAGATCATAGCAGGTAATACTGTCTTCCTGGACCCCCAAACTCAGGGACAACATAGCAGGTAATACTGTCTACCTGGACCCCCAAACTCAGGGAGATCATAGCAGGTAATACTGTCTATCTGGACCCCCAAACTCAGGGAGATCATAGCAGGTAATACTGTCTATCTGGACCCCCAAACTCAGGGAGATCATAGCA
>NW_021166553.1:0-2500 GCF_004354835.1 Perca flavescens
GCCTGATTGGTTGCAGCTGAGCCAGACCTGATTAGTTTGACCAGATGTTTGAGAGATTGAGGTTAGTCTGGTTCAGTCACATTAGGTTCAGGGGAGGGGCTGGGAGTATTGGGTTTTTTTTTTTTTTTTAAGTATTTAAGTTAGAAAGGACTTTTATTTAACCTTTTTTTGTTCTAATAGTTGTAGAATTAATCTTCCTTTTGAGGATCTTTTTGTTATATTCTGTTTCTGATTTCCTCAGCACCCATTGGTCCATTTCTCTCATTTCTAATCTCTGTTGTTAACTTTGCCTGATTCTAAAATAAATATCCTTTAAATATCAATTACATCTGGTTTTATGGTTATGACCCCTACAGCACGTAACTATACTATGACGTTTTTCGACTTTATTCGACATATTATACTATGACTTTTTATGATTTTTTCAACATACTATACTATGACTTTTTTCTACTTATTTTGAAATATTATACTACGTCCTTTTTTTGACATACTATACTTTCCAAATCGTTTTGGGGGGTCATAGGAAAATTATTACTGGCGAGGGGAGGGTCATGTCTATTTTGACTAAAGGTCCCAAAACTCCTCCGGTGGCCCCGTAAATAAATAACTAACTAAAACACTAGTCCCTAATGTGGTGAAAGAGAAATATACAAAGACTTGGGAAAACTTTATTAAACAGGTGATATGAAAAATGTTTTTATAGTCATTAAAAAGTCATAAAAAGTCATAGTAAGAGCTGTCAACCAATCTTTTTTTAAATCGCGATTAATCGCTGAATTGATATAGTTAATTGAGATTAATCGCATGATTAAAATTCTATTATTTTGCATTTCAGAACTGTTAAGTCCATAACAATGGAAAGCAATTCTCCTGGGCACTGCCAAGGTGCTCATGAGCAAGGCAACATACTATACTGCTACAACTGCTCGGGACACCTTTCCATGTGCAGCCCCCCAACTCTGACATCTCTCCATTAGTGCACGTAGAGGTACTGAGCATGTGTGTGCGTGTGTGTAATTCAGGCCTGTGTGTATTATGTGTAATAACAACAGAGTGAAAACATTGGAATTTCCCCTTGTGGGATTAATAAAGAGTAATAAGGTATAATTACCACTGTATCTTGATTGGGAATCAAATGAAAGCAAAGAAAGTGACTTTATGAACTTGATTTTAAGATTTGTATTTGTTTATTATTTATTTACTGTAAACAAAATAAAAATGTGTGAATGTAGTCCCACATTTGAATCCAGAGTCCATATATAGTTTGCAGTAACTCCTAAATCATGTAGATTCCTCCCTGACCTCCAGTGATCCCCTTGCATCTCTCTGCAGCAGCAGTCCCAGTGTGGGTGGGGCTGCCCCCGGCAATACAGTCCTTCCAGAAAAATGCAGTTTTTTTTGTCACTGTTGAGGGCAAAAATCATTCATAATTTTTTTTTAATATTTATAATATTTATATCATTTTTATTATGAGGCACGCTTTCTTAAAAAATGTCATGGAATATGCAGGATATTTATGCAATTTAATGTGATGAAATTGCGGGAACTTGCAAAAACGGAAAGGGATTTGACATAATGACATCACTTCATAACGTTCCCATGGCAACAGAGGGAAACGCCTGCTTTTGTGTGAAGTAAACGCAACATTATTCAACTTTCTGCTAAGATATATTATGGGACTTTCTTTTGCAACGAAAATGCGGGGGTTATGAAATCATGCAAGCCCCGCATATTTTGCACGGAAATCGGCAAATTATGCGGCGAAAGTGTGTCTCATTTGAAAAAATGCTCCCATGTGGCCACCTCCGCATAAATATGCAGACTTTGGCTGATTATGTGTTGAATTATGCAATCGCATAATCAGGTTTTTCTGGAGGGACTGATTAATAAATGTCGACATGCGATTAAAAAAAATGTACGAGTTATGCTCAGCCCTTAATCGCATCAGGATTAAGGCGTTAATGCTGACAGACGTCGTCATAGTGTAGGATGGGTAAACTATTTATTCGGACCCATGAAGACATAAATCATCTTTAAAATCTCAGAGAACTCTTTTGGTTCATTTATTTGGATTTCTTCTCCCTCAAAATCTGTGATGAACAAAAAGTGAAGCTGATAAAAATAACTCAGATTTACAGCTGGAAAAAGAAAACTTGAAACTTGAGAAAGTTTCTGGAGTGAATCTTTAATTCTCCTTAAATCTGACAGTCAGCTGATCAGTCAGCTGATCAATCAGCTGATCGGTCAGCTGATTGATCAGCTGATTGGTGACAATGTTTCACATCATTCACATTAAACACATTCATCTCTAAATCAATTCTCTTATTAAATGGGAACAATAGTCAGTGGTCCATCCACGTTTGGTCAGAGTTCAGAAACCCTCCAGACACACACACACACACACACACACACACACACACACACACACACACACAGACACACACACACACACACACACACACACACACACACACACACACACACACACACACACACA
>NW_021166553.1:7500-10000 GCF_004354835.1 Perca flavescens
ATCAGACTAGTGGGAGGGTTAACAGGAAACATCACTGCCTCTATCTCTGCCACACACACACACACACACACACACACACACACACAAACAAACAAACAAACAAACAAATAATCTTTGAAGCAAACCCACCAGACTCCATGTAAATAATCAGGACTTTTATCATTGTAAAACACACTTCATTCAAAGTGGACAGAAACTAAATGAAACTACCAAAAGTTGTCTTGGTTCATCTTTCCACTGTTCCAACAATCACCACTCTGGTTTGGTTGAAATAAACCCTTAATTCACCCATTTACATGTGGAGATATGCTGGCTCTATACACGCTAAAAGTCCTGATTATTTACATGGAGTCTGGTGGAGATATGCTGGCTCTATACACGCTAAAAGTCCTGATTATTTACATGGAGTCTGGTTGGTTTATCTAAAACACATTGCAAAACATTTGAAACGATTGTTTAAATATAGAACAGATTTTTTTTAATGTAATGTAAATAATTTAGAATAAAAACAACATTTTTATCAAACAACTGTCGAACAAGCAGAACATACAATGAAATACTTAATAATAAAATAAAACAGTCTTAGCTTTAGCACGATGCTAACAGCAGCTATCTAACGTCAACATTAACCGACAGGTGGAATAAAAGTGTCCGTTTGTTACCTGCGAGCTGACCGGCTCAGAGGGCGCGCGTGAACACGGTTTAACGTCTTAATGAAGGATTTCACAAAAAAATAAATCCGGTTTAACTTCAACACCAAAACACCGCAGACACGACGGTCCGCACCGGAAACACTTCTTCTGTTTCTCCCATGAGTTTCCGGTAGGGTTTGGCTGGTAATGCTGTTATACTGCCCCCACAGGTCAGAACACACACTCCCATTAGTATTCTATAGGCTAGTGACGAATGGTCAAAAAGGGCTTTAGTTTTTGAGATACCTAGAGAACTACATTTATTTATTGAAATTTATTGAAAAGATTTCTGGTACAGAATATATAGGATAGTATATTCTGTACCAGAATATATATATTCTGATATATATATATATATATATATATATATATATATATATATATATATATATATATATTAACATTTTAACATTTTATAAAACAAAAATAATTTCATAATTGAAGTTTTCTAACAAATCATAAATTAATTACATAAGTTACTGACAAGCTCTATAATTATACGTAAGCCAACAATGTTTTTCCTCATCTCTAAGGTCTCCCATATATGAAATGGTTTATTGGCTAAACATATTTTAATGCTAAGATTGTTAAATTAACAGATATTGTTATACACCCCAAAACCAAAAAGGGACTAAAATATAGCCTGTCTGCATGGGAGTTACATTTACACCCCAAAACCAAAAAAGGACTAAAATCTAGTCAGTCCATATGGGAGTTAAGTCATAGAAACTAATGCAGATCAATCACACAAGCTCTGAGAGCTTTTACACTTGGCATGTCTGTAGTCAGGTAGTTTCTCTACCTACCACAAAAGACTGGATGTGAATATCTTGATGTTTGGAATAAATACAGACCTATAAACACATACCTAAAATAGGCGAACATGCAAAAAAAAAGTGATATATGTGATATGTGATGATGCGGGGGGGTATTTTCATTCCAAAGGCCAAGGGAGCTTTATTAGGATGCATAGTATCTGGATCCATGAAATAAATATAATAAAAATGTAAAAATAAATAAATAAATCCTTTATAATAACCATCTGCCTGCCTCTATGGGAATCTAACAGTGGTGGACTCCCTTAGTGTCCACTTAATACTTTACACTGGAGCAAAGGGTCATTTCTTCAGTGTTCATGAGTGTGTAGTGTAGTGTGTGTGTGTGTAGTGTAGTGTGTGTCTAGTGTGTGTGTGAGTGTGTGTGTGTGTGTGTGTGTATATCTGTGTCTCTGTCTCTGTGTGTCTGTGCCTGTGTGTGTGAAAAAGCACAGAAAATGTCAAAAAAGTTGGAAAAAAACCTAAAAACAAATGTGAAAAATACTGTACGTCTAAAAAAAAATTCAATTTAAACGTTAAAAAGTGTCAAAAAAGTTGAAAAAAACCCTACAAAAACTAAACGATTGTGTTGAAAATGCGACAATAAGTCACATAAAAAGCAGTAAAAATGTGAACTTTATGGTCTGAACGTGGAAATAAAAGACCTGAAAGAAGAGCCAGACTCCGGCTGAAGAGTGTAACAGATGTTTAATATATTTTGGAATCATACAACATAAATAAAAGCTTTCATTACATAATGTTCTCATCAGCACCAGAGCCAAACGTCACCAGAACCAGAACCAGACTTCTGGACTCATTAATACACACACAGACTGGCAGAACAACAGACCAACCATCTGGCATCATTCTCAGAGGTTTTAACACCGTTTCTGACATTTTTGGTTTTTTTTTTTAAATGTTTTCGTGGCTTTTTTCTATATTTCTGACTGGCTGCAGTAGAGCAAAAACAATAACAAAAGGTGACCAAAAAGT
>NW_021166554.1:0-5000 GCF_004354835.1 Perca flavescens
TTTACATGTGAAGCGTTTAAAGACTCTTATTTGTCCGTTGTTTATTTCTAAAGAAACACAACAATGTATAAAAGGCTCCATTACCTTGTAGCTCACGTTATGGCTCCGTAGCAGACGCTTTTATAAATATAGGCTAACGATTGGGTCATAACCACGAGACTTACAGTCACACAGTAGAGGAATTACCGTATAGTACAGGAGAAGCTCACAGGCAGTTTGGACTTCCATTATCTGTTTAGGTTTAATTACTAATGTTAACTAGCATGTTAGTGATCAATAATTACTAATGTTAACTAGCATGTTAGTGATCAGTAATTAGCCTGTGTCTATGTTATCTCCTTACATATACCTACACTCTCCGTCTCTGTGAGATTGGGAATGATTGAGATTTCTCTCGGCACAGCTACCAGAAGACTTCACACTTTCAGACAGGTTGCTCACGTCACATCTACGTCTTCAAGCTCAGTTGGAGGCTGCTCAGTAACACTCAGCCAGCACCGGGAAAGAGACTTCTGATATCCTCCACTGGTCTCGTTCAGAGACACGGGGTCTGGTGGTCCATTCTTATATATACTGGCTATGAGCTGTATATACAAGGGCCCATTCTTTCCCTCTCCCTACGTTGTGTTTCACGCTCCCAGCTGCCTGTCCATCTCTGGGTTGTTGAGTTGGTGCGCGAAGAGGAATATCCGTGCATGTGAAATTATATAATTTGCTCATAAGCATGTTCTATCATGAATGATTCAAGCTTGATTTAAATAATATAAAGTGTTCAAATCTGCGAGAAAATACACGGCGATGTACATCCTGTATATCTGTAGAATCGGTTTCTGGAGCTTCTACAATTAGATTAATCTCTCTCTGGACTTAATGTCTCCGAATTTATATCTATTTAAACTAACGATGTTCGTGAAATGATAAGCAGTTCCTCGTTACCCAGGATCATATCTCCCCAGAGAGGAGGAAGAGGAGGAAGAGTAAGAAAGAGGAGGGGAGGAGGAGAGGAGAGGAGAGGCGAGGATGAGGTGAGGAGAGGAGAGGAGGAGAGAAGAGAAGAGAGGAGAGGAGGTGAGGAGAGGAGGTGAGGAGAGGAGAGGAGAGGAGAAGAGAGGAAAGGAGAGGAGAGGAGAGGAGAGGAAGAGGAGAGGAGAGGAAGAGGAGAGGAGAGGAAAGGAGAGGTTTGGTTTTTAAAGTCCCTTTATTGGACCATTTCCAGATAAGATTTACAGTCACAGAAAATCAACAGACACAAACAAAGAAAAAAGAAACCAAAAAAACTAACCAAACATTAAAAACCAAATACTATCAATACAAACTTTGTGCTTTTTTTCCAATCAAAAATTAACCACCAACTCTCCCTCCTCCCCAACAGAGCATAACACTCCCCTCACAGCCCACAAACCACTAAAAAACAGCAAATTGTCCATCATCTTGTAGTAAGCGTGTTCCACCCTCAACCGGGCCTGGACCAGACCTTCCAGCACTGGTACTGGCTCCACACTTCCAGCTCCCTGAGTCCGGTTCCTGTGTGTAAGCCAGATGGCCAGTTTTGCCGTTGCAAACAAAAAATTCAGTAAAATGTGAACTGTCCTTTTGTGCTTTGTGTATTTGGGACCAAAAATGAACAAGTCCAAAGAAAAAACCTCTCCAAAACCCTGCACCCACCTTTTAAGAACACCCAACAGATCTGCCAACCGAGGACATTGGACAAACAAATGTGCTAAAGTTTCCACCTCGTGACAAAACATACATCCCTCCCCCAGCTCGGGATCGATGTGCGCTCTGTATCTGTTCGTAGCTATAGCCCCATGCACAATCCTCCATTGGAGGTTGGCTGCCCGCTTTTCAACGGGCAGCAGGGAACGCCAACTGCCTTTCGGGGAAACCTCCGGACCAAAAAACTCAGTCCACCTCGACTCCTTCAGCTCAGCCAACAACCGTATGTTCAGGACCTTTATGCAGGTATAATATAACTCTTTCTTCCCTGCATCTTGAAATTTGCCCAATTGAGGAGTTGAGAAAGACAGTAGCTGACCCGCCTCCTCCTGCCATCCCCCCACAGATGGGGTAATGGTCAGAGAGGGGAAACTGTATTCCCATCAGTCACTCCACTGATCACACAGGGACCGATTCTCTACCAGAGTTCGCTGAGGTGATCCCAGGGCAGCACAAACTTCTTTCACCACCCTGTCGATCAACCTACTGGAGGTGATGTTGGTCCTCGCTCTCAGCACATCAACAGAGATTGCAGTCATCTTCATCAGGTGACCCAATTTAGTACACCCAGCCTCTCTGAGACTGGCCCTCAGGCTGGCTGACTGCAGTGTTCGAGTCCTCAGGAAGTTGTTAAAAAACAAGGGTTCTTCAAAAAGCCACATTCCTGGAGTTTCTTTTACATCCCGAGAATATTGGAGCACCTGCCACGCCTGGAGCACAGAGTTGTAGAACGATGTCAACCCATTAAGGTCCATCTCCTCGGTTCTTAAGAGGAAAAACTGCTTATCGTATCCCAGACGCCCAGCTCTCCTCAGCAGCAGTCGGGCTGTGTCCAGCCAGCTGGGGCCACACTTGTATAACAGTTTTTGAGCAGTCTGGAGTCTAAAGGAGGCAATTTTTGATTGAATATCCACCAGCCCCTGCCCCCTTCAGCTACAGGCAAATATAAAACTGCTGCCCGAACCCAGTGTCGCCCCGACCAGAAGAAATCCACGATGGTTCTCTGAATGTCCTCCATCAGGCCTCTTGGTGGCACGATGGCAATAAGCTTATGCCAAAGGGTCGAGGCAACCAAGTTATTGGCAACCAGAACTCTTCCCCTATTCGACAGCTGGGGTAGCAACCATGTCCATTTAGACAACCGAGCGCACACCTTCTCCTTCACTCCCTCCCAGTTCTTTTTAACAAAACCCTCAGATCCCAAAAACACTCCCAAAACTTTCAACCCTTCCTTCCCCCACTCAAGTCCCCCTGGCAGACTGGGCACAGCTTTACCTCTCCATTGCCCTACTAACAAGGCCTCACTCTTAGCCCAGTTCACCCGTGCAGATGTGGCCCTCTCATACAGGGATAGAGCATCCTGTAAACACTGAACATCTGTCTGGCTGCAGACAAAAATATTGACATCATCTGCATAAGCTGAAACAACAAGGGGACACTCAACGCTCAAGGACCCAGGCAGGAGAAGACCACTAAGTCGAGCCCTCATCCTGCATAGTAGAGGTTCGATTGCTAAGGTATATAGCTGACCCGAAATAGGGCAACCCTGTCTTATCCCCCTCTGCACAGGAACGGGCCGACTCAGCCCAGCCCCCGTCTTCACCAAACACTGTGCACCATTGTACAACAAACCAACCCAAGACAGAAACCCATCACCAAAACCAAATGCTTTAAGTGCAGAAAACAAATAAGAGTGATCCACCTTATCGAAAGCTTTTTCCTGGTCCAAAGAGACAATACCAACATCTAGATCATACAGTTTACACACATCGAGAATGTCCCGAACACAGAAAATATTGTCCATGATTGATCTATCTGGAACACAATAGGTTTGGTCCGAGTGTATAATTAGTTCCAGGACAACTTTCAACCAGTTTGATAATGCTCTGGAAAGTACCTTATAATCCGTACAGAGGAGGGAAACTGGGCGCCAGTTCTTAAGTAACGCCAGATCACCTTTTTTGGGCAGCAATGACAACACTGCTCGCTGACAAGAAACAGGAAGAAAACCTGTTGTAATCCCTCCATAAAAACCTCATGAAGGTCTGGTCCAATTGTATTCCAGAACTGTTTATAAAAATCTGTGGAGAGACCATCTATCCCCGGAGCCTTTCCTGTAGCCATCTGGTTGACTGCAGCTTTCAGCTCCTCCAGAGTTAGCTCGCAGTCCAAAGCAGCTTTCTCATCCGGACTGAGCTGAGGAAGACCCTCCAGCAGCTCCTCACGACTCTGCATGCTACACTGTTGGGCCCCAAAGAGGTCAGCATAGAACACCATTGCATGGCTCCTCATCTCCCCAGGACTGGTGGTTACTCTACCTCCTGGAAGCTGAAGGCATGTCATTTGCTTCCTCTGAGCCACAGATTTCTCCAGATTAAAAAATAAGGAGCTTGGGGCATCCATGTCCTTTAACTGGAGGAAACGACACCTGATAAGGGCTCCCTTCACTCTCTCATTCAGAAAAGAGCTCAATTCCAGTTTTTTCTTTTTTAACACCTGCCCTAAAGAAGGGTCAGAGTCCCTATTTAAAACCTCCTCAATACTGCTGATGCTGGCTTCAAGTTTCATGACCTCTGCATTAATCTTAGCAGTGGAATGGGAGGTGTATCGTTGACAAAAAACCCGAACTTGGGCCTTTCCAACGTCCCACCACTGCGTCAAAGACTTAAAATCTGCTTTTTTATTTTTCCAGCACTTCCAAAAATGCTCGAAAGTTTCACAGAACTTGCTGTCTTGTAAAAGTTTGTTATTAAAATGCCAGTAGGACTTTACCCTCTCACCTGGCGAGACAATCAAATCTATAAAAACAAAGTGATGATCCGTGAAGCCAACAGGGGTTATTCTACTGTGGACCAGTCTAGAGCTAAGGTTTAGTGAAATATAAATCCTGTCAAGTCTGGCTGCACTCACCCTATTATTAATCACCCTCACCCAAGTGTACTGTCGGGATTGTGGATGTGTCACCCTCCATGTATCTACCAAATCCAGCTGGTTAAAGGTGCTATTCAAACTCTGGGCTGAATGTGGGTGAGGTTCCTCGCCTATCCTGTCCACAGTGAAGTCAGGAGTACAGTTAAAATCGGCACCAACAATAAGCTGATCCTGATGGTACTTATTTAATTCAATTCTTAACTGAGTGAAAAATATCACTCTTTCTGCTCCCTGATTAGGGGCGTATTCATTAACAAACCAAAACCCAGAACCCTCTATCTCTGCCCTGACCACCAGCAGGCGTCCCTTTACCACTTCGGTGGAGGATATGATGGTTGCATTCGCTGCTGCCT
>NW_021166555.1:5000-9428 GCF_004354835.1 Perca flavescens
GTGTGTGTGTGTGTGTGTGTGTGTGTGTGTGTGTGTGTCTGTCTGTGTGTGTGTGTGTGTGTGTGTGTGTGTGTGTGTGTGTGTGTGTGTGTGTGTCTGTGTGTGTGTGTGTGTGTGTGTGTGTGTGTGTGTGTGTGTGTGTGTGTGTGTGTGTGTGTGTGTGTGTGTGTGTGTGTGTGTGTGTCTGTGTGTGTGTGTGTGTGTGTGTGTGTGTCTGTCTGTGTGTGTGTGTGTGTGTGTGTGTCTGTCTGTGTGTGTGTGTGTGTGTGTGTGTGTGTGTGTCCTGTGTGTGTGTGTGTGTGTGTGTGTGTCTGCCCTGTGTGTGTGTGTGTGTGTGTGTGTGTGTGTCTGTGTGTCTGTGTGTGTGTGTGTGTGTGTGTGTGTGTGTGTGTGTGTGTGTGTGTGTGTGTGTGTGTGTGTGTGTGTGTGTGTGTGTGTCTGTGTGTGTGTGTGTGTGTGTGTGTGTGTGTGTGTGTGTGTGTGTGTGTGTGTGTGTGTGTGTCTATTCATATGTATTGACTGGGTGTCAAGGAGGCAAGATGGCGGCAGTGTGTGAGGCGTGCCGTCAGCTACTCCGACTGTTGTGTGTGTTTCTGCTGCTTGTGACACTTGTTGCTCATACTGTCAACACTCTGCTGCTGTATGATCGCCAAACGCTGCTAGATCTGAGAATCTCCAAAAACCCTGTCAACTTTTATAATTATGGACATAAAACTCTGCCTCCTTTCCTATCGGACATCCCGACATGCCTCTGCCGCGCTGTAGCGCCACTCCCGCGGCGAAAGCGGCACCGCCGGCGGGGTAAGCGTGGTGGTTGTCTCGTGAGGCTGAGGGCCGGGTTGGTACGCCCTGATCGGGGTGGATGTGAAGCGGAACCTCGCCTTTGTATCTCTCGACATTCGCTGGACCCTGTCGCCGCCTGGTTGGTGTCGACGGCGGGCCCGGATGTGGTGTTTCCGGCCCCGCCGACCCTGCTCTCCTCGTCTCCGCTGGCGCGGAGTCAATCTGGGGAACCCGCGGCCTCTGTGTCGGGCCTCCTTGTCGGCTGTTCGCCCTGTCCCGCCAGCTCCTGCCAGGTTTGGCCTGGTAAACGCCAGATCGCTTGTGAATAAATCATTTATCCTTAAGGATTTCTTCGTATCCGGGAACTGGATTTCCTTTTTATCTCCGAGACCTGGCTGAGTGTTGGTGAGTCCGGTGTTTTCGCCGACCTTTTACCAGATGAGTGCTGCTTTTTTAATTCTCCTCGGACGTCTGGCCGCGGAGGAGGAATTGCGACTGTTCTTAAGAGCGACTTTAAATGTAAACAGTTATCGCCGTCATCCTTCACCAGCTTTGAACTCAGTTTGTTTGAGCTGGGGCATTCTAACTCGGTTCTGTGTGCTGTGGTCTACCGGCCACCCAAATACAACAGAGACTTTTTACCAGAATTTTCTGTGTTTTTGGCTGATATTATGCCTAAATATGACCGGCTCCTTATTGTTGGAGATTTTAATATTCATGTGTGTTGCCCTGAAAACCCTTTGGCGCGTGACTTTTTAAACCTCATTGACTCTTTTAATCTCGTGCAGTCTGTACTTGGGCCTACACATGAACGAGGTCACACACTTGATCTAGTTTTATCTTATGGTTTGCCTGTTCTTAACCTGGTGGTCTGTGATGCTTTTTTCTCGGATCATATGCCTGTACTTTTTGAAGCTGCTGTCTGCCGTCAGACAGTTAAACCTCGCGCTGCTGCTCGCAGATGTCGAGGTATTAACCCCTCCACTGCTGCTCAGTTCTCCGCAGTTTTCAGCCAAATCTGCGTCATTCCCGAGTCTGCGTGTGAGGATACAGAGGCTCTTAACTTATGGTTTCTCGACACCTGTCATACTGCTATAGACATTGTGGCTCCATTAAAGACCAGGCAGCAGAAAGCCAAATCAGAGCCTTGGCTGAATGAAGCTACCCGCACTGCCAGACAGGATTGTCGAAGAGCTGGACGAAAGTGGAAAAAGGACAAATTGCAAGTGTCTTTTCAAATATTGAGGGATCGCTGGCGTCATTACCAATCCACAGTGAAAGAGGCTAAAAGAAAATATTTCTCTGACATTGTTCTTCTAAACTGCTGTAAACCTCGCGTGTTGTTTAAAGTTATTAACTCTGCTTTAAATGCACCACAGAAGGTCATTGAGGCCTCTCCTGCTGTGTGTGAGAATTTTCTTCACTATTTTATTGATAAAATCACGTCTACCAGATCACTTAGTTCACCTGCTGCTTCTGATCCTTCGGTGTTTGTCCCCTGCCCGGCTGTGTTTGACACGCTTGAGCCTGTGACCCTGCCTTTTGGGCAGGAGATTGTGGGTCATCTGAAGCCCTCGGGTTCTCCGGATGATACTGTCCCGCCCCGATTTTTTAAGGAGGTTTTTTCTACTGTTGGGCCATCTTGTCTCACGGTTATTAATAGCAGTCTGTCGTCTGGAGTAGTTCCTGTAACTCTTAAACATGCAGTTGTACTGCCTCTAAAAAAAAAAACCTGGGCTGGATCCTACTATTTTGGCAAACTTTAGGCCTATCTCCAAATTGCCCTTGTTCTCTAAAATCTTAGAGAAGATTGTATATTCCCAGCTCATGGACTTTTTAAATGAACAAAGTATCCTGGAAATTTTCCAATCCGGTTTTAAAACATTGCACAGCACAGAATCAGCGCTTTTAAGAGTTTTTAATGATATCTTTTTAGCTACTGACTCTGGTCACTGTGTCATCCTTGTACTTTTAGATCTGACTGCAGCATTTGATACAGTGGACCATGATATCCTCATTGCTCGTCTGGAGCAGTGGGTGGGCGTCAGTGGCACAGCACTGGAATGGTTCAGGTCCTACCTGTCACATCGGACTTTCTGTGTCGGCCTTGATGACTCGGTATCCTCCACTGCTCCTCTCTCATGTGGGGTCCCACAGGGCTCTGTGCTCGGCCCTCTTTTATTTTCTATTTATCTACTCCCTCTTGGTTCCATTCTTAGGAAACATGGGATTTCCTTTCACTGTTATGCTGATGACAGCCAGCTCTACGTCCCCCTCAAAAAGACAGAGTCCTACTCTGTTAACCCACTGCTAGAGTGTTTACACGACATTAAAACTTGGATGTCTTTAAATTTCCTAAATTTTAATGAAGAAAAGACAGAAGTCATGGTCTTTGGTGTTACTTCTGTGACCACTCCTCCAGTTGATCTGGGTTCTCTGGCACAGTATCGCAAGCCAATTATAAAAAATTTGGGGGTAAAAGTGGACTGTGAACTCAAATTTGACAGCCAGATTAAAGCTGTGGTGAAGTCTAGCTTTTTTCAGTTAAGGCAGCGGGCAAAAATAAAACCAATCCTTCAGAGACAAGATTTTGAGACAGTAATCCACGCCTTCGTGACTACTCGGCTGGATTACTGTAATGCACTTTACATGGGGGCTAGTGGGTCCTCCATTGCTCGTCTCCAACTGGTTCAAAATGCTGCTGCACGTCTTTTAACTGGCACAAGAAAGTATGACCACATCTCACCTGTTTTAGCTTCACTCCACTGGTTGTCTGTCCATTACAGGATTCACTTTAAAATTCTTTTATTTGTTTTTAAAGCCTTGAATGGCCTTGCCCCGCCTTACCTCTGTGAGCTGCTGCACCCCTACACTCCTAGCCGATCTCTCAGGTCAGCTGACCAGCTGGTCCCGACGGGGCCTAAAGCTCGGCTCGAGCTCAGAGGGGATCGAGCGTTTGCCGTTGCAGCTCCAAAACTTTGGACCGGACTGCCTCTGCACATTAGACAGGCCTCCTCTCTGTCTAATGTTAAAACTCTTCTTAAAACCTACCTCTTTTCTTTGGCTTTTAACACCAGGTAGAGTGTTGATGTTATGTTCATATTTGCATATTTTAATTGATGTTTACTTATTTAATTCAATTTAAATCGTTTTTTATTGCATTTATTTAATAGTGGGTACCTCTGCTTTTATTGTGTTATCTATTTACTTTGTTTTATCTTTTGTGCAGCACTTTGGAAACCTTGTGTTTGTTAAAATCGTGCTATATAAATAAAGTGGATTGGATTGTGTTGTGTGTCTGTCTGTCTGTCTGTCTGTGTGTGTGTGTGTGTGTGTGTGTGTGTGTGTGTGTGTGTGTGTGTGTGTGTGTGTGTGTGTGTGTGTGTGTGTGTGTGTGTGTGTGTGTGTGTGTGTGTGTGTGTGTGTGTGTGTCTGTCTGTGTGTCTGTCTGTGTGTGTGTGTGTGTGTGTGTGTGTGTGTGTGTGTGTGTGTGTGTGTGTGTGTGTGTGTGTGTGTGTGTGTGTGTGTGTGTGTGTGTGTGTGTGTGTGTGTGTGTGTGTGTGTGTGTGTCTGTCTGTGTGTGTGTGTGTGTGTGTGTGTGTGTGTGTGTGTGTGTGTGTGTGTGTGTGTGTGTGTGTGTGTGTG
>NW_021166556.1:0-9401 GCF_004354835.1 Perca flavescens
CAACATTTCTTAAGATTACGCACAATACCAGACCTTCTGTACCTTAGATAAAGCGACCGTGGCAGGTACTAAAATTCCTTAAGAATTACATACAATGCCAGACCTTCTCTATCGCAGATAAAACGACATGACCGTTACCAAAGTTCCCAAAAATTAAGCACAATGCCAGACCCCTCCTCCTTGGCACCTTGGAACATCCGTACCAGATTTGACAATAACAGAAACACGAGATTGTGAATCAAATGAAAAAACCTTATTGGATATTGCTGGAATTGAGAACTTATCACTGACGTCGCCGCCCGTGCCCTTGCCTTTGATTCCCTATCGAACTGCTCAGTCGTCGGACGAAGCGGGGGGTTTCATCGTGATAAATTTATCATTCCTAACCCTAACCCTAACCCTAACCCTAACCCCTAATCCTAACCCTAACCCTAACCCTAACCCTAACCCTGGCCCTAACCCTAACCCCTAACCCTAACCCTACGGCAGCAGGATTTCATTTTTTCATTCCTAACCCTAACCCCCTAACCCTAACCTTCATTGATAATTCCAATCGGCTTTATGCCTAAACCCAACCTTAGGGTCTCTGAGGGGTATACACCTAACCTGGTTTTTTAACCCTAACCTTAACCAGTTAATCTATGCAGTTCTGTCTACTTGACCTAACCCTAATTTGGGGGTCCACAGACCTAACCTTAAATAAGGGGGTCTTTAATTAACCCTAAACCTAACTTTTTTGGGGGGGTTGTAATTGCAATTTATTTGCACAAAAAGCCTACATTAAAAGAACACTATTTTGTGACTTTAATTGTTTAGAGCTTAATGTTTTAACCTCTATTTTGAGAGATTTAGATTGCACAAAAGCCTACATTAAAAGAACACAATTTTGTGACTTTAATTGTTTAGAGCTTAATGGTTTAACCTCTATTTCGAGGGATTCAGATTGCATAAAAAGCCTACATTAAAAGAACACAATATTGTGACTTTAATTGTTTAGAGCTTAATGGTTCAACTTCTAATTTGAGAGATTCAGACTGCATTTAACCCTCTTTAAGTCCTTATATGGATAATGAGCACTGTTGTGCCTTTATTTTGATAGGAATAGGAAGTTTATTCTGAAGGACCAAAAACCGGAAGTAGTTACTTCCCATCTGTCTGTTTAGGATGCTATTTGCTTAACCAGCTCGTTCCACTCGGTTTGCAGAATGTATACGCTGTGAGTATGTTTGGCTTGATAAAGACCTAGTGAGGTTGAACGCGTTGCCATTTTGAATAAATATACTCAAGACCAGTACCTTTTTTTCCTCTCTGGAGTTTATTCATATATATTTTTGAAGTGTTTTTGCACAATTTTGAAGTCCGTGAGGAACACACAATGGCGGCCTAAGCGCGCGACTCTGCGGCCTGTTAGCTGGTAGCTGCAGCTACGGCCAGGACTGAGGACTAATTGCTGCCGACCCACCGTTGATGATCCAACTTTTTGGCCACGGGGTTCTCTGCCACGCCCGCTACCGTCGGATCTTCACCATGAGGGGTGAATGTTGCGCCAGGGTGAGCCAGGGGATCGCTTGTTTGTGGGCCTCTGCTGGGGCCTTGTCTGGGCCTGTTCCGCCACCCGACGGCCTGTTGCGCTCCGCCAGGGGGATGATGTCGGTCGCACCACCAACCCCGTTCATCGTGAGCCCTTGTGGGGGCCCGGGCTTGGTTAGCCCTGTTGGGGACCAGGCATGGATGAGAAGGATCCAGAGAGAGAAACTGAATATTAGTTCCAGTACTTGAGAAGGTATTTTGGGACTGTAAAGGTGGTAATGTTCTTATAGATTATACTCACCTATACACAACAGTGCAAAATTGAAAGAATATTAGTGTAAGATATACATTTATTATACATACTTTGGTTACTTACCTGGGATGCAGTTGCCACAGAGTACCTGTAAAAAATGAAAAAAATAGGAGAAAAAAGTTTTTACTTACTTGATGTGCTGTGACAATATATAAGGTCAATTAAGCAATTTACTGCATGTTGTTGTATATACAATACTTACCTGAGTTGCAGCAACATGAGTGTTTCTGTGGATAAAGAAAATAACAGGAGAAAAGAGTTGTTACTCACCTGGTATATAACGATAACACATAGTATTGTTTAAGCAATTTATTGCTCATTAAAAAGTGTTTCTTCTCCAAATGTGACACAGAAAAGTTAAGACCTTTTGGTTTATTTTTACATGAGGGGCAGTTGCTTGTGAGACCCCCCTTGGATGGGTGGGGATGGGCGGAGACTGCCTTCACTTGTAGTGAGTGCATTCAGGGTCCCTCAGCCTTCGGCTTCGGGCCCCTTTGTTTTTTAATCCTAGCCCCTAACCCTGACCCTAAATAATTGAATCATTATACAATAAAAAATTCATAAACAACAAACAGAAACTTTACCTGCTAGGCAGCAAGGATCCTCGTGCCAGATTATTTTATTTATTGCCAAAGATTCACAAGAAAGGAGAGACCTGGAGTGTCCCCTTTAAAATCCCACCAGGCAGACCTATCGTGTCCGACTGCGACAGCGAATCCTATTATACGGCAGAATTTATTGACTATTATTTAAACCCCCTTGCCAAATTACACCCTAGTTACGTTAAGGATTCTTACCATTTTATACAAAAAATAAAGGAGGCAAAAATCCCCCCTGGTGCTTTTCTTTTCACCTTGGACGTTGACTCGTTGTACACGAACATTAACTCAACTGAAGGACTTTTGTCTATCAAAAAAATATTCCAAAAATACCCCAACAGCAGACGTCCAGACAAGGAGCTGTTGCAATTATTAGAGATCAATTTAACCAAAAACGACTTTGAATTTAATAATCAATATTTTCTGCAGATTAAAGGGACCTCCATGGGGAAGAAATTTGCGCCTGGGTACGCCGATATATTTATGTCTGACTGGGAAGAAGGAGCTTTGTCAAAATGCCAGAAAAAACCACTTTACTATCTAAGATATCTGGATGACATATGGGGGGTGTGGCACCACTCAGAAGAAGAGTTTAAAGTGTTTTTAACCACTCTCAATAATCACAACCCTTCTATAAAGCTAAAGTCTACTTTAAATTTAAATTCTGTAGATTTCTTGGACACAACAACTTTTAAAGGGGACAATTTTGAAGACACAGGTAAACTGGAGATAAAAGTTTTCTTTAAAGACACAGACACACATGCGCTTCTTTTTAGATCCAGCTACCATCCCAGACATACCTTCGCTGGTCTGGTCAAATCTGTTTAGATCCAATCCTCCCTATAATGACTACTTATTCCAGGGCGAATACTCAATTGTTGAGGGTGGTTAAAAATAATTTTTATAGATCAGGTGGAAATACTTTATTTCTAAAAGATCACAGGATCCTTGATGCCTACAGAAAAAATAGGAATTTAAGAGACATACTGGTTAAAGCCAAATTAAAAACATTAAAGGAACCTAAAAGCAGAGCACAAACAGATTTTTTTAAAAATCGTAAATGGGTACAGAACCAGAGTACTAAAGAGGTTTTTCTCACCCAAAAAGACACACGAGCACAGTCAAAAATTTTTATTTATTTGATAAGGTGTTTACAATGTCAACTTCAGTATGTAGGAGAAACGGGGAACACAATCCTCATGAGGTTCACACAACACAGGTATAATATTAATAAAGGAAGGAACATACATATCCCTCTAGTCAAACATTTTATTGAACATGGTTGGATTAATCTTACAGCCACTGTTCTTGAATCTAACCCTCATTGGTCCACAGCTCAAAGGAAAAAAAGCAAAAAACCTGGATTGCCAGACTGGGTACTTTAATTCCGGGGGGCCTGAATGAGAAGTGAGGTTGCTCAACCCTGCAGACAAAAATGGTTAGTGCATAAATTCTGACGCTTTCAGCGTCAGAATTCAACATTTAATCCTAACCCTAACCCCCCTAACCCGCGTGGGGAGGTCTCTGGGATCCGTACTACCTAACCCCCTAACCCTAACTTTAGCGTGCTTGGAGGGTTTATCATTAACATTAACAAATTGGGATCGTTCAGAGAAATAGGACTTAAACCAGCTTAGTGTGATTCCTTTAATGCCAACTAAGTGTTCCAGTCTCTGTAACAGGATGGTATGGTCAATAGTGTCAAATGCAGCACTAAGATCTAGTAGAACAAGAATGGAGACAAATCCTTTGTCTGCAGCAGTTAGAAGGTCGTTAGTAATTTTCACCAGTGCTGTCTCTGTGCTATGATTCTTTATAAATCCTGATTGAAAATCATCAAATAGACTGTTGCTATGTAGAAAATCACATAACTGATTAGCAACCACCTTCTCGAGGATCTTGGATAGAAAGGGAAGGTTAGATATAGGTCTATAGTTTGCTAAGACCTCAGGATCTAGGGTGGGTTTTTTCAGAAGAGGTTTTATCACAGCAATTTTAAATGACTGCGGTACATAACCTGTTAGTAAGGACATATTGATCATATCTAGTAATGAAGTGTTTACCACGGGTAACGCTTCTTTGAGTAGCCTCGTTGGGATGGGGTCTAGGAGACAGGTAGATGGCTTAGCTGAGGATATCTTTAAAATTAATTGTTGAAGGTCTATAGGATAAAAGCAGTCTAAGTATATGTCGGGACTGGTCGTTCTTTCTAGCGGTCCTGCATTTAAAGATGAACTGTTGAACTACTCAGAGCTAGAGGAATAGATGGCTCAGTTGAGCTGTGACTATCTGTCAGCCTGGCTACAGTGCTGAAAAGAAACCTTGGGTTGTTCTTGTTTTCTTCTATTAATGATGAGTAATAGTCTGATCTGGCTTTTCTTAGGGCCTACCTATAGGTTTTCAGACTTTCTCGCCATTCCAAACGGGATTCTTCCACTTTGGTGGAGCGCCACTTACTTTCGAGGTTTTGTGAGATTTGTTTTAATTTGCGAGTTTGGGAGTTATACCAAGGAGCTATTTTCCTTTGCTTTATCGTCTTCTTTGTGAGAGGAGCGACAGAGTCTAAGGTCGTCCGTAGGCAAGTTGTAGCACCGTCTACAAATGTATCAATTTGAGAGGGACTGAGGTTAACATAGAGGTCCTCTGTTATGTTAAGGCATGACATAGACTGGAATGCTGTAGGAATACTTTCCTTAAATTTAGCTATAGCACTGTCAGATAGGCATCTAGTGTAGAAGCTGTTATCTGGTTTAGTATGGTCTGGTAGCAAGAATTCAAAAGTAATTAAAAAATGATCTGATAATACCAGATTCTGCGGAAATATTATTAAATCCTCAATTTCAATACCATATGCCAGCACAAGGTCGAGGGTGTGGTTAAAACAGTGCGTCGCCTTGTGCACACTCTGACTGAAACCGATTGAATCCAGTAATGAGTTGAAAGCAGTAGTAAGGCTATTGCTGTCAACGTCCACATGGATATTAAAATCACCTACAATAAGTACTTTGTCTGATTTAAGGACTACACATGATAAAAACTCTGAGAATTCAGATAAAAATTCAGAATACGGACCTGGAGCTCGGTAGACAACAACAAATATAATTGGCTGTTCTGATTTCCGTGTTGGATGTTGAAGATTAAGAACAAGGCTTTCAAAAGAGTTATAATTTAGTTTGGGTTTAGGGTTAATTAACAGGCTTGAATCAAATATGGCTGCAACTCCCCCTCCTCGGCCTGAGCCTCTAGGAATTTGAGTGTTAATATGACTGGGAGGGGTGGCTTCATTTAGACTAACATATTCTTCATGGCCCAGCCAGGTTTCAGTAAGACAGAATAGATCAATTTGATTATCAGATATCAATTCATTTACTAGTACTGCTTTAGAAGACAAAGATCTGATATTTAGTAATCCACATCTAATTTTCCTATCCTTTTCTATCATTGCAGTGGTAGTTTTAATTCCAATTAGGTTGTTAAGTATTGCCCCTCTATTTACCACTTTGTGTGGTCTGTTGTTGATTATAATTGGAATAGTACTAGTACTACATGTTACTGGAATAGTACTAGTACTACACGTTACTGGAATAATTCTAGTACTACATGTTATCCTACAGAAAACATTTTCAGATTCATCCACTTGTATAGTGCTATCAGGATCAATACCTGGGAGACATGAATCTGTGATATTTTCAACATAATGTCAATACTTGCCTTTCAGTGTGGTCGTTATGTTGTCAGATAGCATCCTGGCTCCGTGTCGGTTTGGGTGGAGACCATCACGCTTCAGCAGGTTGGGCATCTCCCAGAACAAGTTGAAGTTGTCGACATAGGGAATGCCCAGGGAAGTGCAGAGTGGTTCCAGCCAGGTGTGGAGCCAGAACAGTCTGGACCATCTCTCCGCACCCTTCCTGTAGGTAGGTAGAGGCCCAGAGATGACAATCCGCTTACCTGTGCCCATCAGGATGGTGATGAGAGTGGTGAAGTCTTCCTGGAGTGCTATTGACCGTCTCTCTCTGATGTCGTTTGTGCCCACATGCACGATGATGTTGTCGACCTTGGCGTGGCGGGCGAGGATGCCGGGAAGTTTGTGCTGGATGTCACGGACCTTGGCACCGGGGAAGCAGTAGACCTTGGAGGGACCACTAGGTAAAGGGGGAATGTGGAGGTCCCTTACCATGGAGCTTCCGATTAACTTATAATATTACTGGTGAAAACTGGGATTGTATTACACCTATAATTTCATTTAGGTGCAATCCTGCGGGCGAAAAAGTAAACTATACTAATCCCATTCTGAGGCTGCAGCACCATGATCATTAACAGAACCATAATGTATAATGATGTATTTCTTTTGAATGGCTCTACTGTCCAGGGAACACTACAAAAACGTTTAAAAAATGTTTCAGAGCGAGTCACACTTTTCTGATGGCTCTGCATACATTGGCTTTACTATTACAGTATGATCCGCTACACTGTTGTAAAGAAAACTGCTGTTTGCAAAAAACGTAATGTGATACAAAGAATCTGCTGGGATGTTAAAGCCTTTCCATGATGGTTGATATTAGTGATATGAGGACGGATAAGGTATCTACATATCTAATGGACTGTGATAAAAAATACCTCCTCAAATCGGTTATGTGGAAATAAAAATACATTTATAGTCGGGACTCAATACCGACGTAAACTCTCTGTGAATTAATACAGCTTTTTCATCAATGGGATTGTCGACAAAAGGACATGACATGTTTGAGAAAAAAACATTTTTATATTCTGCTTAATATAAACCAATAGGCTATGTTTTTTTATTCATGCAGATAAAACTGCATTAAAATGCGCCTGATACAGACTGAATGAATGAGGAAATGAGTGAGAGAAACTCAAGTTTTTTTCCCCCGTATCTCTCCCTCTCAGAGGGAGGAGACTGAGAGAAACTCGAGGTTTCTTGAAGAAAACCTGCTCCCAACCAGGTTAGGTTCACAGACTCAGTTACCATAGTAACTGACTCCGAGGTTAAGTTACCTCTCTTTCTGGAACGGAAATCCCAGAGTTTCCCTCATCTCAGGGTTAACCAACTCAGAGTTTTCACTAAACCTGCTTTCTGGAACGGGCCTCAGAAAAGGCTCCAGGATTAATAAATCCTGGCTGTTAGCCTGGTCGGGAGCAGGCTAGCTCTACAGAATAAATCTCCATGATAACTCTGCTTTTGTGAAACAGTCGAGGCTAAATTGAGCCAGGATAACTGTGAAATCCCAGCTCAATCCCTTATCTTGGTTTTGTGAAATAGCCAGGGGCGCAACTACCCAGTGTCAGAGGGGTATGCAGCAACAATTTTGGCAGCCCCCCCCAAAAAAAACTAAAACTAACGACAACGACGAAGAAGTGTGCCGGACATCATCATGTATGGGGTTTAAATAAAAAAGGTTTATTTTAAAGTATATCAGCCACTGTAGGCCTACCATACTTATAAATGATATAGATAGGGGTGTGTGTGTGTGTGTGTGTGTGTGTGTGTGTGTGTGTGTGTGTTTGTCCTACTGTTCGTCTCTTTGTTTTTAACCATCGATTGGAACGGTGAATGATCTGTGATTATAGTAAACCTTCTTCCTAACAAGTAGTATCTGAGTGTGTCAAGGGCCCACTTTATTGCTAAACACTTTCTCAACTGTGGAATAGTTCTTCTCTCTTGGCAGCTACTTCCGACTCAAATATAGAACTGGGTGTTCCTCACCTGCATGAACCTGGGACAGGACAGCCCGCAGACCCACCTCCAAGGCATCTACCATGTTGAAAAAAATTAAGTCAAAGTAGAAGTGGGCTGTCCATGGTGCTGAAATGGATCATTATTACTAAAACAGAGGGAAGCTGTCCATGGTGCTGAAAAAAAGCCCTCTTTGTCTGTTGTGTTTCTAGTCTGATTCCAGAGCCGGTGCAGTCAGACACCCTTGGTCTCCTGGAGCATGAGGTAGCAGGGAAGCAGCAGAGATGCAGTGGGACGTCATGGACACGCAGCAACAGTGTTGGCGGCCCGCTGCAGAGCCTGGACTACTCCCAGAGACCTGGGGTCTCATTTATAAAACTGTGCGTAGGATCCTTACTAAAAGTGTATGTATGCCCAAAAGCCAAAAATGGCGTTCAGCAAAAAAGAATTCTGACTTATAAAACCATGTGTACGCACATTTGTAAGCAATGTTACTTTTATAAATCACAGATTGAGTGCGTACGTAGATCAGCCTCTTATCCCGGCCTGTACACGCCCATTTTCTAACCATAAATAGTCAAAGCAAAGCACCTTATGAATGCTGATAAGTATGTTAATGACCCTGGCAGTTGTTCTTTCGTCATGCCGAATCATGACTGGCGGGGAAAAAGCAAAAAACTTCTCAGACGTCAAACGGCAGGCATTACGGCACTTGGGGACAGCTTTGATATACACTTAGCTGTTTGACATTTCACTCTGGAAAGGACCTGTATTTGGACAAGGATATGGCACGGTTCCAGCACGGTGCCCTCTCTACTGGACCCAATTCAGTACATAGATCCAAGAGCTCAGCATTAGGGAATTTAAATCTGCATATTAGCCAGTCATCGTCCCTGAAGTCTTTCTCTCCTGATTCTTCCATTGGGGGTTAGTCCTCCTGCAGGGCCAACAGTGCCATCATGCAGCATTATGCACAGGGTCGGGTCATTGCAGTATTTATGTTTACAACAATTTGTGATTGTTAACACATCCATCCCTTGACCTTGTGAGTGTCTGCCCTCATGTATCTTTACCATTATACCATACCATTATTGTAGTGATCCCACCATAACAAAGTTATACACTTTTACTGCCACTATGTGAAGAATTTGGGAATGTGAATTTCAGATGGCTTTTATTTGTAGAAACCCTCTCTACCACTAGGGGAGACAAAGACAACTATTTTCAATGTCATAAAGGAAGTGTACAAATTGAGCTAAATATG